>NW_027225076.1:0-2500 GCF_041296235.1 Equus asinus
GCGCCGCCGCCCGCCGGCCTTCACCTTCATTGCGCCACGGCGGCTTTCGTGCGAGCCCCTGACTCGCGCACGTGTTAGACTCCTTGGTCCGTGTTTCAAGACGGGTCGGGTGGGTGGCCGACATCGCCGCCGACCCCGTGCGCTCGCTTCGCTCGCTGCGCGTGGCGACGGCCCCCCGGGCCCGACGGCGCGACCCGCCCGGGGCGCACTGGGGACAGTCCGCCCGCCTCCCCGACCCGCCGCGACCGTCGCCGCCCGGGAAGGCGGCGGCGGCGGGCGGGGAGGGGGAGGTGGGGGAGCGGTCGCGCCGTGGGAGGGGCGGCCCGGCCCCCCCGGGACGCCGGCGCGCCCCCGCGGGAGGGGGACCCCCTCGCGGGGGAGCCCCCCGCGGGGGTGGGCGCCGGGAGGGGGGAGAGCGCGGCGACGGGTCTGGCTCCCTCGGCCCCGGGATTCGGCGAGCGCTGCTGCCGGGGGGCTGTAACACCCGGGGGGTGGGCCCCGCCGGCCGCCCCCTCCGGAGAGGAGGGGACGGAGCGGGGGCCCCCCGGGCCACCTTCCCCGCCGGCCTTCCCAGCCGTCCCGGAGCCGGTCGCGGCGCACCGCCGCGGTGGAAATGCGCCCGGCGGCGGCCGGTCGCCGGCCGGGGGGCGGTCCCCCGCAGACCCCACCCCCGGCCCCGCCCGCCCTCCCCCGCACCCGCCGGAGCCCCCCCGCGCGCACGCTCCCCCCCGGGAGGGAGGAGGACGGCGGGGGACGGCGGGGGACGGAGGGCGGGTGGAGGGACCGGGAGGAACGGGGCGCGGGAAAGATCCGCCGGACCGCCGGCACGGCCGGACCACGCCGCCGGGTTGAATCCTCCGGGCGGACTGCGCGGACCCCACCCGTTTACCTCTTAACGGTTTCACGCCCTCTTGAACTCTCTCTTCAAAGTTCTTTTCAACTTTCCCTTACGGTACTTGTTGACTATCGGTCTCGTGCCGGTATTTAGCCTTAGATGGAGTTTACCACCCGCTTTGGGCTGCATTCCCAAGCAACCCGACTCCGGGAAGGCCCGGACCCGGCGCGCCGGGGGCCGCTACCGGCCTCACACCGTCCACGGGCTGGGCCTCGATCAGAAGGACTTGGGCCCCCCACGAGCGGCGCCGGGGAGTGGGCCTTCCGTACGCCACATTTCCCGCGCCCCACCGCGGGGCGGGGATTCGGCGCTGGGCTCTTCCCTGTTCACTCGCCGTTACTGAGGGAATCCTGGTTAGTTTCTTTTCCTCCGCTGACTAATATGCTTAAATTCAGCGGGTCGCCACGTCTGATCTGAGGTCGCGTCTCGGAGGGCGCGGCGGCGGCGGCCGCCGCCGCGCGCGGGAAGCCCGCGAGCGAGGCGGGGGAGCGACGGAGAGACGAGCGCCGCGGAGGAGGACCCCGGGCGCGCGAGGCCACGGCCGACGTCCCGCCCGGCCTTCCGCCCCGCCCCGCCCCCCCGCCACGACCGACCCCCGAAGGAGGGCGGGCGGGCGGGCGAGCGGGCGGGCGGGCGGAGAGACGCGGGCGGGCGGACGGGGGCACGAGCCGGCGGCACGGGCGAGGGGCCCCGCCGGGGAGGAGGGGGGCGGAGCGGGACGCCGCCACGCGCACGGCGGACGCGTCGCGGCGACGCGGGGGAGGAGAGGGCGGAGGGGCGGCGGCGGGCGCGGCGGGGCCGGCGGTCGCCCCCGACCGCCGACCTTACCCGCGCGCGTCCCACCGCCTCCCGACACCCGCCCCTCCGCCGCGAGCCGCCACGGCCCGTCGGGCGGCGGACGCGGCGCCCGCCCGCCCGCCCGCCCGGGGCTCGGGGCACACGGCGCGGCGCGGCCGCGACCCAGGGGAGGGCGCGCGGCGGCGGACGACGCCGCGGCGTCCGCGGGTCACCGCCGGGGCACGCGTCCCCGGGGCGCGGCCCCGCGCACGCGACTCGGCCTCGGCGCGAGCCACCCCGACGGGGCGAGGCCGGGGAGGGGTCACGGTCCGGGACCCGGGCGCGCCGGGGACCGGCGAGGGGCCGGCCGGACGCACCGGGACGGACCGCCGACGGGGGCGAGCGGCGACCGGACAGGCGGCCCGGACGCGGGCCCCCCGAACCCGGCGGCCCCGACCGCGCGCCGCGGGACCCGTCTCGTCCCCGCCCCGGCCACCCCGAGGCCGCGTGCGGCGCGAGGGAGCCCCCGAAGGCACCGTGGCGGCCACGGGCACCTCGGCGCGAGCTCTCGCGTCTGTCTCTCCCTCGACTCGCGGGCGGCGGCCCCCACCCCGGGACCCCGCGCGGCGCCGCCGCCGCCGACCCCCACGCGCCTCCGACGACCGGGCGCCGGGGCGCGTGGGAGGAGGGGCGGGCGCGCGGGGCGGAGGAGGGGCACCGCGTCTGCACTTAGGGGGACGGAGGGCCCGGGGCGGGCCCTGCGAGAGACCCCCCAGCCGCGCACCCCGGGGCAGGCGACACCCACACCCCGGGGGCGATTGATCGTCA
>NW_027225076.1:7500-18723 GCF_041296235.1 Equus asinus
ACGGGAGAACCACGCGCACGCTCGCGCACACGCGCGCCCCGCGCCCGACGACGGCCCGGCCGGGCGTGACCCTCCCCCGACTCGGAGGGGGGAGGCGCCGGCCGCGGTAGGCAAAGAGCAGCTCTGCCCACGCGCCACGGTGGTGGCGTCCGTGGCTACTACGCGCAAAGGAGGGGCGGCGGCTGGGGGGTCCGGTACCCCAAGGCACCCTCTCGGATCGCTAGAGAAGGCTTTCTCACCGAGGGCGTGTCGCCCCCGCCCATCGTCCGCCATCGGTCCCACCAAGGCGCTTACAGACACCATGGCCACGCAACGCAGGAGGGGTCTGCGGTAGAGGTAAGGCCTAGAGCAAGTCGGAGCGTCCGTGGTCAGGGCCGCGAGCCCGCGCTGCCCCGGGCTCGCCATCTCTGGCCACACTGGGCTTAGCTAGGGATCTACAAGGCCCCTGTGCGGCTCCCAAGTCAGTGCCTCCTCTCAGGCCGAGAGACCAAGGGAGGCAGAGACTGGGACGGAGGTGCCGATCAAACAGCACCTCCCAACCAAAGAGCCAGCGCCACGCCGCTGGCTCGGCCCGCCACGGTCACTCCCACACCCGCGGGGAAACCCCAGCAAGGGGAACACGCGGGCACGCGCCCGAGCCTGCCCGCCCCCACACGGCACGCCGTGGGGGGCGACGAGGCACCCGTCCACCCCGAGGGGGACGAGGGGCACGCCTCCCTTACCGACTCGACCCCTCCGCTCCTCAGACACACCAGCGCAGTGGTTACCTGAGGAGGCCGACGGGAACAGGGAACGACACCGCCACTCGGCCTCGGGCGCCTGAGGGACGACCTGGAACGCTCCAGGGGCACCGCCAACGGCCTGGGGAACGCGCTCACGCGCCCGGGAAGGCGCGCGGCGCGGCGGCAACACGGCCCGCCCCACCGCGGGGAGGGCCGCCCGCGAGACACAGCCAAGAGGCACAGGCGGAGCATCCGCCGCGTCACGGAGACCCCGACACCGCCCACGCCACGAGGCACGGGGCGGGGGAGCGAGGTCGGGCCGGATTCCGCACCCCTGCCGCCTCCCACACGCCACTCGCAGCGGGGGAGAACGGGCGAGGGGACCCGCGGGCAGAGCGAGAAGAGCGGTCCCGTTCGCCATGAACGTCCGTCCCTCGTCTGGCACGGCTTAGGCCCGGCCCGGGAGAGCACAGCATCACCACATCGGTCGGCAGCATAACGCGAGGGACCCCCGAGCAAGGGAAGGCCGGCGAGGACAGCGAGCGGAGGAGCCTGCTTCAGCCTCACCGACCCCTCTCCTCCTCCAGCAAGCGCGGGCGACCACCCCAGGACGAGAACGCCTGACACGCACTGGCACGGAGCCGGTGGGATGGGGTAAGTCGCGACCGCACCCGGGTGCCGGCGGCAGGGAGTGCACGTGGTAGAGGACCCCGCGCCCCTAACCCCGCCGCCCTCGGGTACCAGAGACCGGAGGTGGCACCACGGTCGTGGGGGCGCCTGGAACGCACAAGAGCCGGCGCGCAGGCCCCAGCGGGCGGCTCAAGCGGCGGGGGTGGAAACGGGCGTCCGGTTCTCGGCCAGAGCCCGGAGCCCTCCCCGCACACGCATCCAGGCACCCGGAAGCTCTCGGGCGACTGTCACCCGAGCAGAGCGTGTCAGCACTTACCTGGCGGCACAAAACCACCCATTCGGGGGCAAGAATCGCCGCGCCCGGAGACGGGGCCCACCCACGGATCACCAGGGGAACCCCTGGATCACGGCCACGGCCACCAGACCCCAAGCACGACCCCATCGCCACCAGGCCCGGAGCTCCCGGGGCCATCTGGTCGACCCCAGAAGCGTGGCGGCAGGGGGAGCCGGGGACAGCCTCCCCGGGCCGCCCGCGCGGGCCGGGACCGGTCGGTCCCTCCCTCTGAGTCGCCGGGTCAGGACTTAGAAAAGAATTCCGCGGAGGCGCCTCCGGCGACCGGGCCCGGGGCGGGACCGTGGCTCCCGTCCCTCAGCCGGGGCTCCACCTACGCCTCGAGCCGGCCCCCTCCCGCCTCCGGACAAAGACGCGACCCGCGAAACTCGGAGAGAGAAGTCCGGTCCGACGGCCCGGACCCACCCCGGGCACGCGTCCGGGCCGGGGACGCCCTCCCCGGCCCGCCCTCGAGGGCTCCCGGGGCCGGTCCACGCTCTTCTCCAGGGCGGGACTTGGAAAAAAAAACTGCCACGGAGGAGGAGGCATCCGAGGACCGGGCCCGGTCCCCACCGCCAGAGCCGGTCGACTCGGAAGACCAGTGGGGAAAAGGCCAGCCCGGCGGCCGAGCCCGTCGCGCCCTCCACGGGCCTCCCCCGCAAGGCCCCGGCCGGTCGCCCACCTCCGGAGCGGGGCGCGGAAAGGGGATCGGCGACGCGGAAGGCCCGACCACCGGGCCGCCCTCGGGACGACGGCCGGGCACGGGACGAGCTCCCTCGCCCGTTCCCCCGCGGCGGCCCCCCACCCCCTCCCGGGGACGGAGGGGCACCGGCGGCTGCTGGTCGACCCGTCCGGGAGGCCCCACACCCCGGCCGGCACCGGGCGGCGCGGCGACAGCCACCTCCCTCAGTAGCCTGCACCTCCAATCTCCGGCGAGCGGGCGTCGCGCTCACGCCCCGGCGCCACCGGGCCAGATCCCGCCAGCGACGCCGGCCTCCCGGGACTCTGCCTCGGTCACCGCGGCCGAGTCCCGTCCCTTGGCCCGCGTCGCCGGAGCTCCGGAGGAAAGAGACGATATAAAAGCGGCCGCCAGGTGGCACCCGGCGACCGACGACCGCCTCAGCGGGACGGAGCCGGAGCGCGGGCCCGCCGGGGAGCACAGCCGGGCCGCCGGGCCGCCCGATCCCGTCCCGGAGCCCCCTCGGACCCAGCCTCCCGGCCCAGTGCGGCCCCGGGGCGTCCGCCCGCGGGCTCCCGGCCGCCAAGGCGCAGCCCCAGCCGCAGGAGGGGGACTCGGAAAAGGTTTCTCGGGCGATCACCGGGAAGGGGAAGGGGAGAGTTCCCCCCAGAGAGGCCAGGGGGCGGCCCGGGCCGGGCTGGGCCGGTGCGGCCGGGAGGCCGCCGCTTCCCGGAGCGGCTGGAGCGCCCCCGGGGTTCCCGGGAGGACTTAGAAAATCAGGGCGGGCGGGGACGGTCAAACCGAAACCAGGCACGTCATCCGAGAAGGACCGTGATGACGGGAGGAGGAAAGCTTTCCAGTCCAGAGGGCCTGTCGAAGGCAGGCGGAGAGTCTACCCGCTGAAACTGACGAAGATGGGCAAAAGAAGCTAGCTCAGGCGCCGACATTTAAGGAAATAAAAAAAAAAAAGCACGAGGGCGTGGAGAAATGGGGAAAAATCAACACTGAGAAATCTACCCTCTGAAACCGACGAAGATGGGCAACAGGGGCTAGCTCAGGTGGCAATTTTTAAGGAAAAATGAAAGGAAGTGCGTGGAGACCTGGGGAAAAAGCAACACGGAGAAATCTACCCTCTAGAACTGAGAAAGAAGCGCAACAGAGGCTAGCTCAGGTGGCAATCTTTAAGCAAAAAAAATAAAATAAAAAAATACAATGGCGAGGAGACGCGGTCAAAAAGCAACCCTGAAAAAGGTACCCTCTGAAACTGAGGAAGCAGGGCAACAGTGCCTAGCTCAGGTGACAATCTTTAAGCAAAAGAAACACACAAGGGCGTGGGGAGCTGGGGAAAAGGCAACACTGAGAAATCCACCCTCTGAAACTGACGAAGATGGGCAAGAGAGGCTGGCTTCAGGTGGCAATCTTTCAGCAAAAGAAACACACAAGGGCGTGGGGAGCTGGGGAAAAGGCAACACTGAGAAATCCACCCTCTGAAACGGACGAAGATGGGCAAGAGAGGCTACCTCAGGTGGCAATCCTTAAGCAAAAACAAAGCACAAAGGCGTGGAGCCCTGGGGACAAAGCAACCCTGAAATATCTACCCTCTGAAACTGAGGAACATGGGCAAGAGAGGCTAGCTCAGGTGGCACTCGTTAAGCAAAAACAAAACCAAAGGCGTGGAGACCTGGGGAAAAAGCAACCCTGAAATATCTACCCTCTGAAACTGAGGAAGATGGGCAAGAGAGGCTGGCTTCAGGTGGCAATCTTTAAGCAAAAGAAACACACAAGGGCGTGGGGAGCTGGGGAAAAGGCAACACTGAGAAATCCACCCTCTGAAACTGAGGAACATGGGCAAAAGAAGCTAGCTCAGGTTGCAACCTTTAAGCAGAAAAAAAACACAAGGGCGTGCAGACCTGGCAAAAAAGCAACAGTGAGAAATCTACCCTCTGAAACCGACGAAGATGGACAACAGAGGCTAGCTCAGGTGGCAATTTTTAAGGAAAAATAAAAGGAAGTGCGTGGAGACCTGGGGAAAAAGCAACACGGAGAAATCTACCCTCTAGAACTGAGAAAGAAGCGCAACAGAGGCTAGCTCAGGTGGCAATCTTTAAGCAAAAAAATAAAATAAAAAAATACAATGGCGAGGAGACCCGGTCAAAAAGCAACCCTGAAAAAGGTACCCTCTGAAACTGAGGAAGCAGGGCAACAGTGCCTAGCTCAGGTGACAATCTTTAAGCAAAAGAAACACACAAGGGCGTGGGGAGCTGGCGAAAAGGCAACACTGAGAAATCCACCCTCTGAAACGGACGAAGATGGGCAACAGAGGCTAGCTCAGGTGGCAATCTTTAAGCAAAAGAAACACACAAGGGCGTGGAGACCTGGGGAAAAAGCAACACGAGAAATCCACCCTCTGAAACTGAGGAAGATGGCAAGAGAGGCTACCTCAGGTGGCAATCCTTAAGCAAAAACAAAGCACAAAGGCGTGGAGCCCTGGGGACAAAGCAACCCTGAAATATCTACCCTCTGAAACTGAGGAACATGGGCAAGAGAGGCTAGCTCAGGTGGCACTCGTTAAGCAAAAACAAAACCCAAAGGCGTGGAGACCTGGGGAAAAAGCAACCCTGAAATATCTACCCTCTGAAACTGAGGAAGATGGGCAAGAGAGGCTGGCTTCAGGTGGCAATCTTTAAGCAAAAGAAACACACAAGGGCGTGGGGAGCTGGGGAAAAGGCAACACTGAGAAATCCACCCTCTGAAACGGACGAAGATGGGCAACAGAGGCTAGCTCAGGTGGCAATCGTTAAGCAAAAGAAACACACAAGGGCGTGGAGGCCTGGGGAAAAAGCAACACGGAGAAATCCACCCTCTGAAACTGAGGAACATGGGCAAAAGAAGCTAGCTCAGGTTGCAACCTTTAAGCAGAAAAAAAACACAAGGGCGTGCAGACCTGGCAAAAAAGCAACAGTGAGAAATCTACCCTCTGAAACCGACGAAGATGGACAACAGAGGCTAGCTCAGGTGGCAATTTTTAAGGAAAAATAAAAGGAAGTGCGTGGAGACCTGGGGAAAAAGCAACACGGAGAAATCTACCCTCTAGAACTGAGAAAGAAGCGCAACAGAGGCTAGCTCAGGTGGCAATCTTTAAGCAAAAAAAATAAGATAAAAAAATACAATGGCGAGGAGACCCGGTCAAAAAGCAACCCTGAAAAAGGTACCCTCTGAAACTGAGGAAGCAGGGCAACAGTGCCTAGCTCAGGTGACAATCTTTAAGCAAAAGAAACACACAAGGGCGTGGGGAGCTGGCGAAAAGGCAACACTGAGAAATCCACCCTCTGAAACGGACGAAGATGGGCAACAGAGGCTAGCTCAGGTGGCAATCTTTAAGCAAAAGAAAAACACAAGGGCGTGGAGACCTGGGGAAAAAGCAACACGGAGAAATCCACCCTCTGAAACTGAGGAAGATGGGCAAGAGAGGCTACCTCAGGTGGCAATCCTTAAGCAAAAACAAAGCACAAAGGCGTGGAGCCCTGGGGACAAAGCAACCCTGAAATATCTACCCTCTGAAACTGAGGAACATGGGCAAGAGAGGCTAGCTCAGGTGGCACTCGTTAAGCAAAAACAAAACCCAAAGGCGTGGAGACCTGGGGAAAAAGCAACCCTGAAATATCTACCCTCTAAACTGAGGAAGATGGGCAAGAGAGGCTGGCTTCAGGTGGCAATCTTTAAGCAAAAGAAACACACAAGGGCGTGGGGAGCTGGGGAAAAGGCAACACTGAGAAATCCACCCTCTGAAACGGACGAAGATGGGCAACAGAGGCTAGCTCAGGTGGCAATCGTTAAGCAAAAGAAACACACAAGGGCGTGGAGGCCTGGGGAAAAAGCAACACGGAGAAATCCACCCTCTGAAACTGACGAACATGGGCGAAAGAAGCTAGCTCAGGTTGCAACCTTTAAGCAGAAAAAAAACACAAGGGCGTGCAGACCTGGCAAAAAAGCAACAGTGAGAAATCTACCCTCTGAAACCGACGAAGATGGACAACAGAGGCTAGCTCAGGTGGCAATTTTTAAGGAAAAATAAAAGGAAGTGCGTGGAGACCTGGGGAAAAAGCAACACGGAGAAATCTACCCTCTAGAACTGAGAAAGAAGCGCAACAGAGGCTAGCTCAGGTGGCAATCTTTAAGCAAAAAAAATAAAATAAAAAAATACAATGGCGAGGAGACCCGGTCAAAAAGCAACCCTGAAAAAGGTACCCTCTGAAACTGAGGAAGCAGGGCAACAGTGCCTAGCTCAGGTGACAATCTTTAAGCAAAAGAAACACACAAGGGCGTGGGGAGCTGGCGAAAAGGCAACACTGAGAAATCCACCCTCTGAAACGGACGAAGATGGGCAACAGAGGCTAGCTCAGGTGGCAATCTTTAAGCAAAAGAAACACACAAGGGCGTGGAGACCTGGGGAAAAAGCAACACGGAGAAATCCACCCTCTGAAACTGAGGAAGATGGGCAAGAGAGGCTACCTCAGGTGGCAATCCTTAAGCAAAAACAAAGCACAAAGGCGTGGAGCCCTGGGGACAAAGCAACCCTGAAATATCTACCCTCTGAAACTGAGGAACATGGGCAAGAGAGGCTAGCTCAGGTGGCACTCGTTAAGCAAAAACAAAACACAAAGGCGTGGAGACCTGGGGAAAAAGCAACCCTGAAATATCTACCCTCTGAAACTGAGGAAGATGGGCAAGAGAGGCTGGCTTCAGGTGGCAATCTTTAAGCAAAAGAAACACACAAGGGCGTGGAGGCCTGGGGAAAAAGCAACACGGAGAAATCCACCCTCTGAAACTGAGGGACATGGGCAAAAGAAGCTAGCTCAGGTTGCAACCTTTAAGCAGAAAAAAAACACAAGGGCGTGCAGACCTGGCAAAAAAGCAACAGTGAGAAATCTACCCTCTGAAACCGACGAAGATGGACAACAGAGGCTAGCTCAGGTGGCAATTTTTAAGGAAAAATAAAAGGAAGTGCGTGGAGACCTGGGGAAAAAGCAACACGGAGAAATCTACCCTCTAGAACTGAGAAAGAAGCGCAACAGAGGCTAGCTCAGGTGGCAATCTTTAAGCAAAAAAAATAAGATAAAAAAATACAATGGCGAGGAGACCCTGTCAAAAAGCAACCCTGAAAAAGGTACCCTCTGAAACTGAGGAAGCAGGGCAACAGTGCCTAGCTCAGGTGACAATCTTTAAGCAAAAGAAACACACAAGGGCGTGGGGAGCTGGCGAAAAGGCAACACTGAGAAATCCACCCTCTGAAACGGACGAAGATGGGCAACAGAGGCTAGCTCAGGTGGCAATCTTTAAGCAAAAGAAACACACAAGGGCGTGGAGACCTGGGGAAAAAGCAACACGGAGAAATCCACCCTCTGAAACTGAGGAAGATGGGCAAGAGAGGCTACCTCAGGTGGCAATCCTTAAGCAAAAACAAAGCACAAAGGCGTGGAGCCCTGGGGACAAAGCAACCCTGAAATATCTACCCTCTGAAACTGAGGAACATGGGCAAGAGAGGCTAGCTCAGGTGGCACTCGTTAAGCAAAAACAAAACCCAAAGGCGTGGAGACCTGGGGAAAAAGCAACCCTGAAATATCTACCCTCTGAAACTGAGGAAGATGGGCAAGAGAGGCTGGCTTCAGGTGGCAAACGTTAAGCAAAAGAAACACACAAGGGCGTGGAGACCTGGGGAAACAGCAACACGGAGATATCGACCCTCTGAAACTCAGGAAGATGGGCAAGAGAGGCTAGCTCAGGTGGCAATCGTTAAGCAAAAACAAAACCCAAAGGCGTGGAGACCTGGGGAAAAAGCAACCCTGAAATATCTACCCTCTGAAACTGAGGAAGATGGGCAAGAGAGGCTGGCTTCAGGTGGCAATCTTTAAGCAAAAGAAACACACAAGGGCGTGGGGAGCTGGGGAAAAGGCAACACTGAGAAATCCACCCTCTGAAACGGACGAAGATGGGCAACAGAGGCTAGCTCAGGTGGCAATCGTTAAGCAAAAGAAACACACAAGGGCGTGGAGGCCTGGGGAAAAAGCAACACGGAGAAATCCACCCTCTGAAACTGAGGGACATGGGCAAAAGAAGCTAGCTCAGGTTGCAACCTTTAAGCAGAAAAAAACACAAGGGCGTGCAGACCTGGCAAAAAAGCAACAGTGAGAAATCTACCCTCTGAAACCGACGAAGATGGACAACAGAGGCTAGCTCAGGTGGCAATTTTTAAGGAAAAATAAAAGGAAGTGCGTGGAGACCTGGGGAAAAAGCAACACGGAGAAATCTACCCTCTAGAACTGAGAAAGAAGCGCAACAGAGGCTAGCTCAGGTGGCAATCTTTAAGCAAAAAAAATAAGATAAAAAAATACAATGGCGAGGAGACCCGGTCAAAAAGCAACCCTGAAAAAGGTACCCTCTGAAACTGAGGAAGCAGGGCAACAGTGCCTAGCTCAGGTGACAATCTTTAAGCAAAAGAAACACACAAGGGCGTGGAGACCTGGGGAAAAAGCAACCCTGAAATATCTACCCTCTGAAACTGAGGAAGATGGGCAAGAGAGGCTGGCTTCAGGTGGCAATCTTTAAGCAAAAGAAACACACAAGGGCGTGGAGACCTGGGGAAAAAGCAACACGGAGAAATCCACCCTCTGAAACTGAGGGACATGGGCAAAAGAAGCTAGCTCAGGTTGCAACCTTTAAGCAGAAAAAAAACACAAGGGCGTGCAGACCTGGCAAAAAAGCAACAGTGAGAAATCTACCCTCTGAAACCGACGAAGATGGACAACAGAGGCTAGCTCAGGTGGCAATTTTTAAGGAAAAATAAAAGGAAGTGCGTGGAGACCTGGGGAAAAAGCAACACGGAGAAATCTACCCTCTAGAACTGAGAAAGAAGCGCAACAGAGGCTAGCTCAGGTGGCAATCTTTAAGCAAAAAAAATAAGATAAAAAAATACAATGGCGAGGAGACCCGGTCAAAAAGCAACCCTGAAAAAGGTACCCTCTGAAACTGAGGAAGCAGGGCAACAGTGCCTAGCTCAGGTGACAATCTTTAAGCAAAAGAAACACACAAGGGCGTGGGGAGCTGGCGAAAAGGCAACACTGAGAAATCCACCCTCTGAAACGGACGAAGATGGGCAACAGAGGCTAGCTCAGGTGGCAATCTTTAAGCAAAAGAAACACACAAGGGCGTGGAGACCTGGGGAAACAGCAACACGGAGATATCGACCCTCTGAAACTCAGGAAGATGGGCAAGAGAGGCTAGCTCAGGTGGCAATCGTTAAGCAAAAACAAAACCCAAAGGCGTGGAGACCTGGGGAAAAAGCAACCCTGAAATATCTACCCTCTGAAACTGAGGAAGATGGGCAAGAGAGGCTGGCTTCAGGTGGCAATCTTTAAGCAAAAGAAACACACAAGGGCGTGGGGAGCTGGGGAAAAGGCAACACTGAGAAATCCACCCTCTGAAACGGACGAAGATGGGCAACAGAGGCTAGCTCAGGTGGCAATCTTTAAGCAAAAGAAACACACAAGGGCGTGGAGACCTGGGGAAAAAGCAACACGGAGAAATCCACCCTCTGAAACTGAGGAAGATGGGCAAGAGAGGCTACCTCAGGTGGCAATCCTTAAGCAAAAACAAAGCACAAAGGCGTGGAGCCCTGGGGACAAAGCAACCCTGAAATATCTACCCTCTGAAACTGAGGAACATGGGCAAGAGAGGCTAGCTCAGGTGGCACTCGTTAAGCAAAAACAAAACCCAAAGGCGTGGAGACCTGGGGAAAAAGCAACCCTGAAATATCTACCCTCTGAAACTGAGGAAGATGGGCAAGAGAGGCTGGCTTCAGGTGGCAATCTTTAAGCAAAAGAAACACACAAGGGCGTGGGGAGCTGGGGAAAAGGCAACACTGAGAAATCCACCCTCTGAAACGGACGAAGATGGGCAACAGAGGCTAGCTCAGGTGGCAATCGTTAAGCAAAAGAAACACACAAGGGCGTGGAGGCCTGGGGAAAAAGCAACACGGAGAAATCCACCCTCTGAAACTGAGGAACATGGGCAAAAGAAGCTAGCTCAGGTTGCAACCTTTAAGCAGAAAAAAAACACAAGGGCGTGCAGACCTGGCAAAAAAGCAACAGTGAGAAATCTACCCTCTGAAACCGACGAAGATGGACAACAGAGGCTAGCTCAGGTGGCAATTTTTAAGGAAAAATAAAAGGAAGTGCGTGGAGACCTGGGGAAAAAGCAACACGGAGAAATCTACCCTCTAGAACTGAGAAAGAAGCGCAACAGAGGCTAGCTCAGGTGGCAATCTTTAAGCAAAAAAAATAAAATAAAAAAATACAATGGCGAGGAGACCCGGTCAAAAAGCAACCCTGAAAAAGGTACCCTCTGAAACTGAGGAAGCAGGGCAACAGTGCCTAGCTCAGGTGACAATCTTTAAGCAAAAGAAACACACAAGGGCGTGGGGAGCTGGCGAAAAGGCAACACTGAGAAATCCACCCTCTGAAACGGACGAAGATGGGCAACAGAGGCTAGCTCAGGTGGCAATCTTTAAGCAAAAGAAACACACAAGGGCGTGGAGACCTGGGGAAAAAGCAACACGGAGAAATCCACCCTCTGAAACTGAGGAAGATGGGCAAGAGAGGCTACCTCAGGTGGCAATCCTTAAGCAAAAACAAAGCACAAAGGCGTGGAGCCCTGGGGACAAAGCAACCTGAAATATCTACCCTCTGAAACTGAGGAACATGGGCAAGAGAGGCTAGCTCAGGTGGCACTCGTTAAGCAAAACAAAACCCAAAGGCGTGGAGACCTGGGGAAAAAGCAACCCTGAAATATCTACCCTCTGAAAC
>NW_027225077.1:0-7500 GCF_041296235.1 Equus asinus
CCTCAGTTTCAGAGGGTAGATATTTCAGGGTTGCTTTGTCCCCAGGGCTCCACGCCTTTGTGCTTTGTTTTTGCTTAAGGATTGCCACCTGAGGTAGCCTCTCTTGCCCATCTTCCTCAGTTTCAGAGGGTGGATTTCTCCGTGTTGCTTTTTCCCCAGGTCTCCACGCCCTTGTGTGTTTCTTTTGCTTAAAGATTGCCACCTGAGCTAGCCTCTGTTGCCCATCTTCGTCCGTTTCAGAGGGTGGATTTCTCAGTGTTGCCTTTTCGCCAGCTCCCCACGCCCTTGTGTGTTTCTTTTGCTTAAAGATTGTCACCTGAGCTAGGCACTGTTGCCCTGCTTCCTCAGTTTCAGAGGGTACCTTTTTCAGGGTTGCTTTTTGACAGGGTCTCCTCGCCATTGTATTTTTTTATCTTATTTTTTTTGCTTAAAGATTGCCACCTGAGCTAGCCTCTGTTGCGCTTCTTTCTCAGTTCTAGAGGGTAGATTTCTCCGTGTTGCTTTTTCCCCAGGTCTCCACGCACTTCCTTTTATTTTTCCTTAAAAATTGCCACCTGAGCTAGCCTCTGTTGTCCATCTTCGTCGGTTTCAGAGGGTAGATTTCTCACTGTTGCTTTTTTGCCAGGTCTGCACGCCCTTGTGTTTTTTTTCTGCTTAAAGGTTGCAACCTGAGCTAGCTTCTTTTGCCCATGTCCCTCAGTTTCAGAGGGTGGATTTCTCCGTGTTGCTTTTTCCCCAGGCCTCCACGCCCTTGTGTGTTTCTTTTGCTTAAAGATTGCCACCTGAAGCCAGCCTCTCTTGCCCATCTTCCTCAGTTTCAGAGGGTAGATATTTCAGGGTTGCTTTTTCCCCAGGTCTCCACGCCTTTGTGTTTTGTTTTTGCTTAACGAGTGCCACCTGAGCTAGCCTCTCTTGCCCATGTTCCTCAGTTTCAGAGGGTAGATATTTCAGGGTTGCTTTGTCCCCAGGGCTCCACGCCTTTGTGCTTTGTTTTTGCTTAAGGATTGCCACCTGAGGTAGCCTCTCTTGCCCATCTTCCTCAGTTTCAGAGGGTGGATTTCTCCGTGTTGCTTTTTCCCCAGGTCTCCACGCCCTTGTGTGTTTCTTTTGCTTAAAGATTGCCACCTGAGCTAGCCTCTGTTGCCCATCTTCGTCCGTTTCAGAGGGTGGATTTCTCAGTGTTGCCTTTTCGCCAGCTCCCCACGCCCTTGTGTGTTTCTTTTGCTTAAAGATTGTCACCTGAGCTAGGCACTGTTGCCCTGCTTCCTCAGTTTCAGAGGGTACCTTTTCAGGGTTGCTTTTTGACCGGGTCTCCTCGCCATTGTATTTTTTTATTTTATTTTTTTTGCTTAAAGATTGCCACCTGAGCTAGCCTCTGTTGCGCTTCTTTCTCAGTTCTAGAGGGTAGATTTCTCCGTGTTGCTTTTTCCCCAGGTCTCCACGCACTTCCTTTTATTTTTCCTTAAAAATTGCCACCTGAGCTAGCCTCTGTTGTCCATCTTCGTCGGTTTCAGAGGGTAGATTTCTCACTGTTGCTTTTTTGCCAGGTCTGCACGCCCTTGTGTTTTTTTTCTGCTTAAAGGTTGCAACCTGAGCTAGCTTCTTTCGCCCATGTTCGTCAGTTTCAGAGGGTGGATTTCTCCGTGTTGCTTTTTCCCCAGGCCTCCACGCCCTTGTGTGTTTCTTTTGCTTAACGATTGCCACCTGAGCTAGCCTCTGTTGCCCATCTTCGTCCGTTTCAGAGGGTGGATTTCTCAGTGTTGCCTTTTCCCCAGCTCCCCACGCCCTTGTGTGTTTCTTTTGCTTAAAGATTGCCACCTGAAGCCAGCCTCTCTTGCCCATCTTCCTCAGTTTCAGAGGGTAGATATTTCAGGGTTGCTTTTTCCCCAGGTCTCCACGCCTTTGGGTTTTGTTTTTGCTTAACGAGTGCCACCTGAGCTAGCCTCTCTTGCCCATGTTCCTCAGTTTCAGAGGGTAGATATTTCAGGGTTGCTTTGTCCCCAGGGCTCCACGCCTTTGTGCTTTGTTTTTGCTTAAGGATTGCCACCTGAGGTAGCCTCTCTTGCCCATCTTCCTCAGTTTCAGAGGGTGGATTTCTCCGTGTTGCTTTTTCCCCAGGTCTCCACGCCCTTGTGTGTTTCTTTTGCTTAAAGATTGCCACCTGAGCTAGCCTCTGTTGCCCATCTTCGTCCGTTTCAGAGGGTGGATTTCTCAGTGTTGCCTTTTCGCCAGCTCCCCACGCCCTTGTGTGTTTCTTTTGCTTAAAGATTGTCACCTGAGCTAGGCACTGTTGCCCTGCTTCCTCAGTTTCAGAGGGTACCTTTTTCAGGGTTGCTTTTTGACCGGGTCTCCTCGCCATTGTATTTTTTTATCTTATTTTTTTTGCTTAAAGATTGCCACCTGAGCTAGCCTCTGTTGCGCTTCTTTCTCAGTTCTAGAGGGTAGATTTCTCCGTGTTGCTTTTTCCCCAGGTCTCCACGCACTTCCTTTTATTTTTCCTTAAAAATTGCCACCTGAGCTAGCCTCTGTTGTCCATCTTCGTCGGTTTCAGAGGGTAGATTTCTCACTGTTGCTTTTTTGCCAGGTCTGCACGCCCTTGTGTTTTTTTTCTGCTTAAAGGTTGCAACCTGAGCTAGCTTCTTTTGCCCATGTTCCTCAGTTTCAGAGGGTGGATTTCTCCGTGTTGCTTTTTCCCCAGGCCTCCACGCCCTTGTGTGTTTCTTTTGCTTAACGATTGCCACCTGAGCTAGCCTCTGTTGCCCATCTTCGTCCGTTTCAGAGGGTGGATTTCTCAGTGTTGCCTTTTCCCCAGCTCCCCACGCCCTTGTGTGTTTCTTTTGCTTAAAGATTGCCACCTGAAGCCAGCCTCTCTTGCCCATCTTCCTCAGTTTCAGAGGGTAGATATTTCAGGGTTGCTTTTTCCCCAGGTCTCCACGCCTTTGGGTTTTGTTTTTGCTTAACGAGTGCCACCTGAGCTAGCCTCTCTTGCCCATGTTCCTCAGTTTCAGAGGGTAGATATTTCAGGGTTGCTTTGTCCCCAGGGCTCCACGCCTTTGTGCTTTGTTTTTGCTTAAGGATTGCCACCTGAGGTAGCCTCTCTTGCCCATCTTCCTCAGTTTCAGAGGGTGGATTTCTCCGTGTTGCTTTTTCCCCAGGTCTCCACGCCCTTGTGTGTTTCTTTTGCTTAAAGATTGCCACCTGAGCTAGCCTCTGTTGCCCATCTTCGTCCGTTTCAGAGGGTGGATTTCTCAGTGTTGCCTTTTCGCCAGCTCCCCACGCCCTTGTGTGTTTCTTTTGCTTAAAGATTGTCACCTGAGCTAGGCACTGTTGCCCTGCTTCCTCAGTTTCAGAGGGTACCTTTTTCAGGGTTGCTTTTTGACCGGGTCTCCTCGCCATTGTATTTTTTTATTTTATTTTTTTTGCTTAAAGATTGCCACCTGAGCTAGCCTCTGTTGCGCTTCTTTCTCAGTTCTAGAGGGTAGATTTCTCCGTGTTGCTTTTTCCCCAGGTCTCCACGCACTTCCTTTTATTTTTCCTTAAAAATTGCCACCTGAGCTAGCCTCTGTTGTCCATCTTCGTCGGTTTCAGAGGGTAGATTTCTCACTGTTGCTTTTTTGCCAGGTCTGCACGCCCTTGTGTTTTTTTTCTGCTTAAAGGTTGCAACCTGAGCTAGCTTCTTTTGCCCATGTTCCTCAGTTTCAGAGGGTGGATTTCTCAGTGTTGCCTTTTCCCCAGCTCCCCACGCCCTTGTGTGTTTCTTTTGCTTAAAGATTGCCACCTGAAGCCAGCCTCTCTTGCCCATCTTCCTCAGTTTCAGAGGGTAGATATTTCAGGGTTGCTTTTTCCCCAGGTCTCCACGCCTTTGGGTTTTGTTTTTGCTTAACGAGTGCCACCTGAGCTAGCCTCTCTTGCCCATGTTCCTCAGTTTCAGAGGGTAGATATTTCAGGGTTGCTTTGTCCCCAGGGCTCCACGCCTTTGTGCTTTGTTTTTGCTTAAGGATTGCCACCTGAGGTAGCCTCTCTTGCCCATCTTCGTCCGTTTCAGAGGGTGGATTTCTCAGTGTTGCCTTTTCCCCAGCTCCCCACGCCCTTGTGTGTTTCTTTTGCTGAAAGATTGCCACCTGAAGCCAGCCTCTCTTGCCCATCTTCGTCAGTTTCAGAGGGTGGATTTCTCAGTGTTGCCTTTTCCCCAGCTCCCCACGCCCTTGTGTGTTTCTTTTGCTTAAAGATTGTCACCTGAGCTAGGCACTGTTGCCCTGCTTCCTCAGTTTCAGAGGGTACCTTTTTCAGGGTTGCTTTTTGACCGCGTCTCCTCGCCATTGTATTTTTTTATTTTATTTTTTTTGCTTAAAGATTGCCACCTGAGCTAGCCTCTGTTGCGCTTCTTTCTCAGTTCTAGAGGGTAGATTTCTCCGTGTTGCTTTTTCCCCAGGTCTCCACGCACTTCCTTTCATTTTTCCTTAAAAATTGCCACCTGAGCTAGCCCCTGTTGCCCATCTTCGTCGGTTTCAGAGGGTAGATTTCTCAGTGTTGATTTTTCCCCATTTCTCCACGCCCTCGTGCTTTTTTTTTTTTATTTCCTTAAATGTCGGCGCCTGAGCTAGCTTCTTTTGCCCATCTTCGTCAGTTTCAGCGGGTAGACTCTCCGCCTGCCTTCGACAGGCCCTCTGGACTGGAAAGCTTTCCTCCTCCCGTCATCACGGTCCTTCTCGGATGACGTGCCTGGTTTCGGTTTGACCGTCCCCGCCCGCCCTGATTTTCTAAGTCCTCCCGGGAACCCCGGGGGCGCTCCAGCCGCTCCGGGAAGCGGCGGCCTCCCGGCCGCACCGGCCCAGCCCGGCCCGGGCCGCCCCCTGGCCTCTCTGGGGGGAACTCTCCCCTTCCCCTTCCCGGTGATCGCCCGAGAAACCTTTTCCGAGTCCCCCTCCTGCGGCTGGGGCTGCGCCTTGGCGGCCGGGAGCCCGCGGGCGGACGCCCCGGGGCCGCACTGGGCCGGGAGGCTGGGTCCGAGGGGGCTCCGGGACGGGATCGGGCGGCCCGGCGGCCCGGCTGTGCTCCCCGGCGGGCCCGCGCTCCGGCTCCGTCCCGCTGAGGCGGTCGTCGGTCGCCGGGTGCCACCTGGCGGCCGCTTTTATATCGTCTCTTTCCTCCGGAGCTCCGGCGACGCGGGCCAAGGGACGGGACTCGGCCGCGGTGACCGAGGCAGAGTCCCGGGAGGCCGGCGTCGCTGGCGGGATCTGGCCCGGTGGCGCCGGGGCGTGAGCGCGACGCCCGCTCGCCGGAGATTGGAGGTGCAGGCTACTGAGGGAGGTGGCTGTCGCCGCGCCGCCCGGTGCCGGCCGGGGTGTGGGGCCTCCCGGACGGGTCGACCAGCAGCCGCCGGTGCCCCTCCGTCCCCGGGAGGGGGTGGGGGGCCGCCGCGGGGGAACGGGCGAGGGAGCTCGTCCCGTGCCCGGCCGTCGTCCCGAGGGCGGCCCGGTGGTCGGGCCTTCCGCGTCGCCGATCCCCTTTCCGCGCCCCGCTCCGGAGGTGGGCGACCGGCCGGGGCCTTGCGGGGGAGGCCCGTGGAGGGCGCGACGGGCTCGGCCGCCGGGCTGGCCTTTTCCCCACTGGTCTTCCGAGTCGACCGGCTCTGGCGGTGGGGACCGGGCCCGGTCCTCGGATGCCTCCTCCTCCGTGGCAGTTTTTTTTTCCAAGTCCCGCCCTGGAGAAGAGCGTGGACCGGCCCCGGGAGCCCTCGAGGGCGGGCCGGGGAGGGCGTCCCCGGCCCGGACGCGTGCCCGGGGTGGGTCCGGGCCGTCGGACCGGACTTCTCTCTCCGAGTTTCGCGGGTCGCGTCTTTGTCCGGAGGCGGGAGGGGGCCGGCTCGAGGCGTAGGTGGAGCCCCGGCTGAGGGACGGGAGCCACGGTCCCGCCCCGGGCCCGGTCGCCGGAGGCGCCTCCGCGGAATTCTTTTCTAAGTCCTGACCCGGCGACTCAGAGGGAGGGACCGACCGGTCCCGGCCCGCGCGGGCGGCCCGGGGAGGCTGTCCCCGGCTCCCCCTGCCGCCACGCTTCTGGGGTCGACCAGATGGCCCCGGGAGCTCCGGGCCTGGTGGCGATGGGGTCGTGCTTGGGGTCTGGTGGCCGTGGCCGTGATCCAGGGGTTCCCCTGGTGATCCGTGGGTGGGCCCCGTCTCCGGGCGCGGCGATTCTTGCCCCCGAATGGGTGGTTTTGTGCCGCCAGGTAAGTGCTGACACGCTCTGCTCGGGTGACAGTCGCCCGAGAGCTTCCGGGTGCCTGGATGCGTGTGCGGGGAGGGCTCCGGGCTCTGGCCGAGAACCGGACGCCCGTTTCCACCCCCGCCGCTTGAGCCGCCCGCTGGGGCCTGCGCGCCGGCTCTTGTGCGTTCCAGGCGCCCCCACGACCGTGGTGCCACCTCCGGTCTCTGGTACCCGAGGGCGGCGGGGTTAGGGGCGCGGGGTCCTCTACCACGTGCACTCCCTGCCGCCGGCACCCGGGTGCGGTCGCGACTTACCCCATCCCACCGGCTCCGTGCCAGTGCGTGTCAGGCGTTCTCGTCCTGGGGTGGTCGCCCGCGCTTGCTGGAGGAGGAGAGGGGTCGGTGAGGCTGAAGCAGGCTCCTCCGCTCGCTGTCCTCGCCGGCCTTCCCTTGCTCGGGGGTCCCTCGCGTTATGCTGCCGACCGATGTGGTGATGCTGTGCTCTCCCGGGCCGGGCCTAAGCCGTGCCAGACGAGGGACGGACGTTCATGGCGAACGGGACCGCTCTTCTCGCTCTGCCCGCGGGTCCCCTCGCCCGTTCTCCCCCGCTGCGAGTGGCGTGTGGGAGGCGGCAGGGGTGCGGAATCCGGCCCGACCTCGCTCCCCCGCCCCGTGCCTCGTGGCGTGGGCGGTGTCGGGGTCTCCGTGACGCGGCGGATGCTCCGCCTGTGCCTCTTGGCTGTGTCTCGCGGGCGGCCCTCCCCGCGGTGGGGCGGGCCGTGTTGCCGCCGCGCCGCGCGCCTTCCCGGGCGCGTGAGCGCGTTCCCCAGGCCGTTGGCGGTGCCCCTGGAGCGTTCCAGGTCGTCCCTCAGGCGCCCGAGGCCGAGTGGCGGTGTCGTTCCCTGTTCCCGTCGGCCTCCTCAGGTAACCACTGCGCTGGTGTGTCTGAGGAGCGGAGGGGTCGAGTCGGTAAGGGAGGCGTGCCCCTCGTCCCCCTCGGGGTGGACGGGTGCCTCGTCGCCCCCCACGGCGTGCCGTGTGGGGGCGGGCAGGCTCGGGCGCGTGCCCGCGTGTTCCCCTTGCTGGGGTTTCCCCGCGGGTGTGGGAGTGACCGTGGCGGGCCGAGCCAGCGGCGTGGCGCTGGCTCTTTGGTTGGGAGGTGCTGTTTGATCGGCACCTCCGTCCCAGTCTCTGCCTCCCTTGGTCTCTCGGCCTGAGAGGAGGCACTGACTTGGGAGCCGCACAGGGGCCTTGTAGATCCCTAGCTAAGCCCAGTGTGGCCAGAGATGGCGAGCCC
>NW_027225077.1:20000-26235 GCF_041296235.1 Equus asinus
GGGCCGGGCCTCGGGGCTCTGGGTGCCCTGGGTGTTCTGGGTGCGCTCCCGGCCCTCTGTCGGCTCCGAAGGCCCCGCGGACTCGTAGCCACGGGGTCCGGCGGCGCGCGGGTCGACCAGATGTCCGCGCCGAGCGCCGCGGGACCGCAGGGCGCTCGGCCTTCTCGGAGGCTCGAGGGCTCCGGCGACCCGGCGGACGAGCAGCGGCGAGGCCGCTGGGGCCGCCGCCCTGCCGGGTCGACCGGCGACCCGGCCCCCGGGTCTCGGGTCTCGGGGGGGTGGGTGGGTCGACCAGATGTCCGCACCGAGCGCCCCGCGGGGCCGCGGGGCCGCGGGGCGCTCGGCCTTCTCGGAGCCCCGAGGGCTCCCTGGAGGCCGCCGGGGCCGCCGCCCTGCCGGGTCGACCAGCTGTCCGGCCCGGACTTGGTCCCCGGACTGGGGCGCGCGGGTCGACCAGATGTCCGCGGCGCCCGGGCCGGGTCCCGGGTCTCTGGGTGCTCTGGGTGCGCTCCCGGCCCTCTGTCGGCTCCGAAGGCCCCGCGGACTCGTAGCCACGGGGTCCGGCGGCGCGCGGGTCGACCAGATGTCCGCGACGAGCGCCGCGGGGACGCGGGGCGCTCGGCCTTCTCGGAGCCCCGAGGGCTCCCTGGAGGCTGCGGACGAGCAGCCGCGAGGCCCCCGGGGCAGCCGCCCTGCCGGGTCGACCAGCTGTCCGGCCCGGACTCGGTCCCCGGACCGGGGCGCGCGGGTCGACCAGATGTCCGCGGCGCTCGGGGCCGGGCCCCGGGGCTCTGGGTGCTCTGGGTGCGCTCCCGGCCCTCTGTCGGCTCCGAAGGCCCCGCGGACTGGTAGCCACGGGGTCCGGCGGCGCGCGGGTCGACCAGATGTCCGCGCCGAGCGCCGCGGGGACGCGGGGCTCTCGGCGGCCTGGGTGGGCTCCCCGGCCTCCGTCGGCTCCAGAGACCCCGCGGACTCGCGGGTGCGGCTCCCAGGTGGCCGACGCCCTGCCGGGTCGACCAGCTGTCCGGCCCGGACTTGGTCCCCGGACTGGGGCGCGCGGGTCGACCAGATGTCCGCGGCGCTCGGGGCCGGGTCCCGGGGCTCTGGGTGCTCTGGGTGCTCTGGGTGCTCTGGGTGCGCTCCCGGCCCTCTGTCGGCTCCGAAGGCCCCGCGGACTCGTAGCCACGGGGTCCGGCGGCGGCGCGGGTCGACCAGATGTCCGCGTCCGAGCGCCGCGGGGCCGTGGGGCCGCGGGGCGCTCGGCCTTCTCGGAGCCCCGAGGGCTCCCTGGAGGCTGCGGACGAGCAGCCGCGAGGCCCCCGGGGCAGCCGCCCTGCCGGGTCGACCGGCGGCCCGGCCCGGACTCGGGCCCCGGGTCCCGTGGCGCGCGGGTCGACCAGATGTCCGCGCCGAGCGCCACATGGCTGCGGGTCGCTCCGGCTTCTCGGCAGTCCCGAGGGTTCCGCGGGCACGTAGCTGCGAGACCCGGGCGGCTGCCCTCCGCCCGGCTCACGGGGCGCTCGTGTCCATCAGCTGGTCGTGCGGAAATCCCGTGGTTGGCCTCCCTCCCTCCCTCCCTCCCTCCCTCCCTCCCTCCCTCCCTCCCTCCCTCCCTCGTCCCAGCCGCCACGTTTTCGGGGTTCGTGCGACTGGGATGAAATAGACCTTCCAAACGTCAATCGGAGATCATCCATCATACCTCTCGAGTCCCCAAAAGCCAAGAAACACGCCAACCAAAACGCTTTTATTATGCCAACGGTTCCGTTTTCTATTCCTATCGTTTAGGGAGGTTTGGTGGCAGCAGCGGCCGAAAGCAAAAGGAAACCCGAGGAAAGCGGCTCCATCCACCAGGGCTGTGTCTCATCGGTGCCGACGCAGGAGGGACGGGCTTCGTTCGTTCGTTCGCTGCGGCCCAAATTCCCGGGCCGCCGAGGACCGCTCGCACCGGCCCGAGGGAGGGAGCCCCGGCAGGCAGGATGCCTCCGGGGAAATGGACAAGTCGACCGCGCGACCCACACCCGCCCGACTGGGGGCGAGAAGGAGCATGGAGGAGGACTCCGTCCCCTAGTCGGCAGACGGCCCTGGGACAGGGACGTTCGCCAAAACCTCCCCAAGGCCGCTTTCCGTGACCGAGTCGGCCTCCCCGCCTGTACTCGTCCCGGCCCGAGAAACGAGACGCGGGGTGGATCGGGGACCAGGCCACGCACCAGGCCGGCCGGCGCGGCATCCTCCCTCCCCCGACCTGACCTGACCTGGACGAACGCCTCCCCATCGCCCGCCCCCGCGAGGCTGATCCGTCCGGCCTGTGAGGAGGCCGCTTGTCGGGCGCCACCTGCTGCCCGGCATCCTCTTATATAGTGTTCGAGGAGGTCGACCAGGTGGCCCGGCCTGGATTGGGGCGGGGGGGGGGCGCGGGGTGCGGTGTCCCGGGCGGCGGGGGACGGGGGGGTAGGAGTGGAGAGGGAAAGGTGGGCGTGGAGAATGCCGGGGTCGGGGGTCGGCGCGGGGCGGGGCGGGAGTTGGGGATAGGGGAGGGGCGGGAGGCCGTCTGGACATGGAGGGTCGGAAGAGCGGTGGTGACAATGATTTTCATTATCATTTAGAAAGAGAACGTGGACTTCTTTAGAGGAGTCCTTTGAATAGCTTCTCCATTTAGTTAACATACATCCAAATGGAGGTCGGGAAACTTGGGTCCTGTTAACATATGGATGGAAGTGGAAAGAACTATCGCGATGACCGTCCTTGTGTTTCTTTTATTTTTTCTTTCTTCCTGCTCCCCAAAGCCGCCCCCCCCACCCCCGCCCCGCCCCGCCCCGCCCCGTCCCGTCCCGTCCCGTCCATAGTTGTAGGTTCCAGTGGTAGGTCTTTCGCGTTTCTGCTATGTGGGACGCCGCCTCGGCGTGGCTTGAAGGGCGATGCTGGGTCTGGGGCTGCGCCCAGGATCCGAACCGGTGAAAACCTGGGCCGTCGAAGCCGGGGGCCGGGGTGGGGGGCGCATACTTGACCGCTCGTCCACGGGCTCGGGCCCCTGGCCCCTTGTTTTCTAGGGAGAGAGACAGAGAGACCCGATCCATTTTCCCTTGGCCTCTAAAGCGTGCGTGTGGTCGAAAGGCGACAGAGAGAGGGGTTCTGGTCCAGAAAGCCCCGACTGCGCTGGCCGCGGGGATCGGTCGGTTCCGCCCGAACCGTCCGAGTCGGAAAGGAACGGACAGCTTTCCTCCTTTGGGCCCCTGACTTGGGGCCGACAGGGGAAGAGGAACAGGCCTCTCTCCCTCACACCCTGGTCCCTTCCTCCAGGACGCCCTCCTTCTAGTCAGCCCGCCTCTGGCTTTTCCACACGCCGACGACCGCTCGTCGGCATGGACCCACCTTCCTTGGGGACACCACCACACGACTTCTCCCACTCGTCTGCCTGCCTTTCGTTGGCGTCGCTGCCAAAGGCGAGGGGTAGGGGTGGCGGTGGCAGGACGGCAGGGGCCCAGCGGCTCTCTGGCGGGTGAAGAAGTCTTGCTGGTTCTCCTAGGTCGGTGATCTTTCTCGATCTCCACACACATTCTTCGTTTGGGGAGCCAAGAGACGCCCTCTGGGGAATCCCTATGGCCCAGGGTCGATCACTTACTCGCTCACTGCCTCGGCCTCGGCCTCGGCCTCTGTCCGTCTTGTCTCTCTCCCTCCCTCCCTCCCTCCCTCCCTCCCTCGTCGGTCTCTGTGTGTGGACGTCTAGGTGGAGGCGAGGCAGGGAGGCCACCCACCCACCCACCCACCCACCCACCTACCTCGTGGTTTACCACACGCTCTACACGGAGGTAGAATTCCCATCCCACCGAATCCATCCTTTCCACGGGACACAAGCCAGTGGCCTTCGGGAGTCTCTCTCCCCAAGGTGGCGCATCCGTCATGGCTATCTATTTCCAGAAGGTTTCCGTTTCCATCCCCTCCCCCCGAAAGAAAAAACGGCCCCACTCCCGGATCTGCCCCACCACGATCACCACCACCGCTGCTGCCGCCGCCGCCGCCGCCATCTGCTGTCGCCCTCTAGGGTTGGACCGTTCTAGCTCTCTCCTCTGTGTGGAATCGCAACGTAGGTCGCCTTGGATGTCTGGCACCTCTCACTTAGCAGAAGGTTTTGGAGGCTAAGGCTGGGCCACGCTTTGGCCCGGGTCAGTGTTCCGTCCTCCGGACGGCTTCCTCGTTTTCCACGAGAAGGAGCCGTGAAGACGGAAAGGAAGGGCGGATGGATGGCTTTTCCCGTGCTACCGAGTCCCTCTCCCCTTTTCCCAAAGCGTGAGGGGCGGTCGAGAGGATCGTCTCTGATGACAAAAGTCAGAGGCACCCCGGGTCAGACACCGTGCGAGGCGTTGGTGTGTTCTCGAGAGGAGAACACGTCCCCGTCAACGTTTCCTGTCGTTCTCGTTCCGAAAGGATTCACGCGCCACCCCGTCTCCCTCAAGGTCTTAGGGCTGTCGTGCTCCGCAGCCGTCACGTGTCGTGGATCCTGGGCACCACCACGCCACCCCGCCCCCCCCCCCCCCGCCATAGCTGTCGATCGCTATGTGGCACGCCTACGTTTGCCCAAAAGAGCAGTCCGATGGACAGCGTGGTGCTTTTCCCAGCAGGCAGGCAGGTGAGAGTCACCCCTCTAGAAGGTTTCCAAGCCCCGTTCCATTCTCAGAGGCAGCTCCTTTGGCCATCAAGGAGGCAGGCGATGGGGGTGGGGGTGGGGATGGGGATGGGGCAGGGGCCTCTGTCCCCTCTGTCGCGGTAGAAATGATTGGGAAAGGAGGGACGATGGGCGTAGGTCGACCATCCTGGGCGGTGGTGCTTTGGGAGCTTTTTCTAGAAGAAGGAGCGAACGGCGTTCCCTGGGAAGGGAGGAAACCAGAGGAGGTCCCCCTCAGACCGACCTGGCACGAGAAGGACACACTCTCTCTCTCTCTCTCTCTCTCTCTCTCTCTCTCTCTCTCCTTTTCTTCCTGACTTGAAATCAGGAGACAAAACTCCCCTGCCAAAGGGGCCCTCCCAAAACGGGGAGTGAGGAAGACCTCCTTCTCTTCACGGCTGAAGTTCTCCCTGCCTTTCCTGGACGGGAAGGATAGCACCTACGCCCGCTGCCGTCGGTGACTTTTAGTCCCCCTGGAGAGGAAGAAATTCTTTCCCGTGGCCGAACCCTGGCGGTTCGTTCGTGCTGCAGAGGACGTGACCCTCTCTGACACACCCAGGAACCTCCTCGCTCCGGGTCGAGGAGAGGGAGTTCTGTTCTGTGGTTTAGAATGGTGCTTAAAAAGGGATGTCGCTTACAAAGGGTCCTCGTCCCCCTTCCTAAACCTAAACGGACGGCTCGGCTCGGAGGCGTGAGATACGTTTCGCATCCTCCTCGTCGTCTTCACTCAAAGTTTTATTGGAGTTTGGAAGATTTTATTTTTTGTCTTTCCTTTTTCTCCCAAAGCCCCCCGGTACATAGTTGTGTGTTCTTCGCGGTGGGTCCTTCTAGCGGTGGTATGTGGGACGCCGCCTCAGCGTGGTTTGATGAGCAGTGCCGTGTCCGCGCCCGGGATCCGAACGAACCGATGAAACACTGGGCTGCCTGCAGCGGAGCGCGCGAACTTAACCACTCGGCCACGGGGCCAGCCCCTTACTGGATTTTCAAAACAACTCCGGGGGCCGGCCCTCTGGCGCGGCGGTGAAGTTCGCACGTTCTGCTCCGCCGGCCCCGGGTTCGCCGGTCCGGATCCCGGGCGCAGGACCCGGCACCGCTTGGCGAGCCACGCTGTGGCAGGCGTCCCACCTGGAAAGTAGAGGGGGATGGGCACGGATGTCAGCTCAGGGCCAGTCTTCCTCGGCCGACAGAGGAGGATTGGTGGCAGATGTTCGCTCAGGGCTCATCTTCCTCAAAAATAAAATAATAAATCGATTCGATAAAATGTCAAATAACACAACCGCGGATCACGCTTAGAGTCACCCTTGGCCCGATGATGCCACTCCCCACCCCCCCACCCCCCTGCCCCCCACCATTTGGAGGTGCCGTCAGTGGGATTCGTTCCTGTTTGTCCATCTTTCTTCCTCTTTTTTTTTTTTTTTTAAAGACTGGCACCCGAGCTCATTGCCAATCTTTTCTTTTCTTTTTATTCCTCCTCCTTCTTCTTCTTCTCCCAGAGCACCCCAGTACCTAGTTCTATATTCTCTTTGAGGGTCCCTCTGGTTCTGCCGTGTGGGACGCCACCTCAGCGTGGTTTGA
>NW_027225078.1:0-12500 GCF_041296235.1 Equus asinus
TGCCACCTGAAGCCAGCCTCTCTTGCCCATCTTCCTCAGTTTCAGAGGGTAGATATTTCAGGGTTGCTTTTTCCCCAGGTCTCACGCCTTTGGTTTTGTTTTTGCTTAACGAGTGCCACCTGAGCTAGCCTCTCTTGCCCATGTTCCTCAGTTTCAGAGGGTAGATATTTCAGGGTTGCTTTGTCCCCAGGGCTCCACGCCTTTGTGCTTTGTTTTTGCTTAAGGATTGCCACCTGAGGTAGCCTCTCTTGCCCATCTTCCTCAGTTTCAGAGGGTGGATTTCTCCGTGTTGCTTTTTCCCCAGGTCTCCCACGCCCTTGTGTGTTTCTTTTGCTTAAAGATTGCCACCTGAGCTAGCCTCTGTTGCCCATCTTCGTCCGTTTCAGAGGGTGGATTTCTCAGTGTTGCCTTTTCGCCAGCTCCCACGCCCTTGTGTGTTTCTTTTGCTTAAAGATTGTCACCTGAGCTAGGCACTGTTGCCCTGCTTCCTCAGTTTCAGAGGGTACCTTTTTCAGGGTTGCTTTTTGACCGGGTCTCCTCGCCATTGTATTTTTTTATTTTATTTTTTTTGCTTAAGATTGCCACCTGAGCTAGCCTCTGTTGCGCTTCTTTCTCAGTTCTAGAGGGTAGATTTCTCCGTGTTGCTTTTTCCCAGGTCTCCACGCACTTCCTTTTATTTTTCCTTAAAAATTGCCACCTGAGCTAGCCTCTGTTGTCCATCTTCGTCGGTTTCAGAGGGTAGATTTCTCACTGTTGCTTTTTTGCCAGGTCTGCACGCCCTTGTGTTTTTTTTCTGCTTAAAGGTTGCAACCTGAGCTAGCTTCTTTTGCCCATGTTCCTCAGTTTCAGAGGGTGGATTTCTCCGTGTTGCTTTTTCCCCAGGCCTCCACGCCCTTGTGTGTTTCTTTTGCTTAACGATTGCCACCTGAGCTAGCCTCTGTTGCCCATCTTCGTCCGTTTCAGAGGGTGGATTTCTCAGTGTTGCCTTTTCCCAGCTCCCCACGCCCTTGTGTGTTTCTTTTGCTTAAAGATTGCCACCTGAAGCCAGCCTCTCTTGCCCATCTTCCTCAGTTTCAGAGGGTAGATATTTCAGGGTTGCTTTTTCCCCAGGTCTCCACGCCTTTGGGTTTTGTTTTTGCTAACGAGTGCCACCTGAGCTAGCCTCTCTTGCCCATGTTCCTCAGTTTCAGAGGGTAGATATTTCAGGGTTGCTTTGTCCCCAGGGCTCCACGCCTTTGTGCTTTGTTTTTGCTTAAGGATTGCCACCTGAGGTAGCCTCTCTTGCCATCTTCCTCAGTTTCAGAGGGTGGATTTCTCCGTGTTGCTTTTTCCCCAGGTCTCCACGCCCTTGTGTGTTTCTTTTGCTTAAAGATTGCCACCTGAGCTAGCCTCTGTTGCCATCTTCGTCCGTTTCAGAGGGTGGATTTCTCAGTGTTGCTTTTCCCCAGCTCCCACGCCCTTGTGTGTTTCTTTTGCTTAAAGATTGCCACCTGAAGCCAGCCTCTCTTGCCCATCTTCCTCAGTTTCAGAGGGTAGATATTTCAGGGTTGCTTTTTCCCAGGTCTCCACGCCTTTGGTTTTGTTTTTGCTTAACGATTGCCACCTGAGCTAGCCTCTCTTGCCCATCTTCCTGAGTTTCAGAGGGTCGATATCTCCGTGTTGCTGTTTCCCCAGGTCTCCACGCCCTTGTGTGTTTCTTTTGCTTAAAGATTGCCACCTGAGCTAGCCTCTGTTGCCCATCTTCGTCCGTTTCAGAGGGTGGATTTCTCAGTGTTGCCTTTTCGCCAGCTCCCCACGCCCTTGTGTGTTTCTTTTGCTTAAAGATTGTCACCTGAGCTAGGCACTGTTGCCCTGCTTCCTCAGTTTCAGAGGGTACCTTTTTCAGGGTTGCTTTTTGACCGGGTCTCCTCGCCATTGTATTTTTTTATCTTATTTTTTTTGCTTAAAGATTGCCACCTGAGCTAGCCTCTGTTGCGCTTCTTTCTCAGTTCTAGAGGGTAGATTTCTCCGTGTTGCTTTTTCCCCAGGTCTCCACGCACTTCCTTTTATTTTTCCTTAAAAATTGCCACCTGAGCTAGCCTCTGTTGTCCATCTTCGTCGGTTTCAGAGGGTAGATTTCTCACTGTTGCTTTTTTGCCAGGTCTGCACGCCCTTGTGTTTTTTTTCTGCTTAAAGGTTGCAACCTGAGCTAGCTTCTTTTGCCCATGTCCCTCAGTTTCAGAGGGTGGATTTCTCCGTGTTGCTTTTTCCCCAGGTCTCCACGCCCTTGTGTGTTTCTTTTGCTTAAAGATTGCCACCTGAAGCCAGCCTCTCTTGCCCATCTTCCTCAGTTTCAGAGGGTAGATATTTCAGGGTTGCTTTTTCCCCAGGTCTCCACGCCCTTGTGTGTTTCTTTTGCTTAAAGATTGTCACCTGAGCTAGGCACTGTTGCCCTGCTTCCTCAGTTTCAGAGGGTACCTTTTTCAGGGTTGCTTTTTGACCGGGTCTCCTCGCCATTGTATTTTTTTATCTTATTTTTTTTGCTTAAAGATTGCCACCTGAGCTAGCCTCTGTTGCGCTTCTTTCTCAGTTCTAGAGGGTAGATTTCTCCGTGTTGCTTTTTCCCCAGGTCTCCACGCACTTCCTTTTATTTTTCCTTAAAAATTGCCACCTGAGCTAGCCTCTGTTGTCCATCTTCGTCGGTTTCAGAGGGTAGATTTCTCACTGTTGCTTTTTTGCCAGGTCTGCACGCCCTTGTGTTTTTTTCTGCTTAAAGCGTTGCAACCTGAGCTAGCTTCTTTTGCCCATGTCCCTCAGTTTCAGAGGGTGGATTTCTCCGTGTTGCTTTTTCCCCAGGCCTCCACGCCCTTGTGTGTTTCTTTTGCTTAACGATTGCCACCTGAGCTAGCCTCTGTTGCCCATCTTCGTCCGTTTCAGAGGGTGGATTTCTCAGTGTTGCCTTTTCCCCAGCTCCCCACGCCCTTGTGTGTTTCTTTTGCTTAAAGATTGCCACCTGAAGCCAGCCTCTCTTGCCCATCTTCCTCAGTTTCAGAGGGTAGATATTTCAGGGTTGCTTTTTCCCCAGGTCTCCACGCCTTTGGGTTTTGTTTTTGCTTAACGATTGCCACCTGAGCTAGCCTCTCTTGCCCATCTTCCTGAGTTTCAGAGGGTCGATATCTCCGTGTTGCTGTTTCCCCAGGTCTCCACGCCCTTGTGTGTTTCTTTTGCTTAACGTTTGCCACCTGAAGCCAGCCTCTCTTGCCCATCTTCCTCAGTTTCAGAGGGTAGATATTTCAGGGTTGCTTTTTCCCCAGGTCTCCACGCCTTTGGGTTTTGTTTTTGCTTAACGAGTGCCACCTGAGCTAGCCTCTCTTGCCCATGTTCCTCAGTTTCAGAGGGTAGATATTTCAGGGTTGCTTTGTCCCCAGGGCTCCACGCCTTTGTGCTTTGTTTTTGCTTAAGGATTGCCACCTGAGGTAGCCTCTCTTGCCCATCTTCCTCAGTTTCAGAGGGTGGATTTCTCCGTGTTGCTTTTTCCCCAGGTCTCCACGCCCTTGTGTGTTTCTTTTGCTTAAAGATTGCCACCTGAGCTAGCCTCTGTTGCCCATCTTCGTCCGTTTCAGAGGGTGGATTTCTCAGTGTTGCCTTTTCGCCAGCTCCCCACGCCCTTGTGTGTTTCTTTTGCTTAAAGATTGTCACCTGAGCTAGGCACTGTTGCCCTGCTTCCTCAGTTTCAGAGGGTACCTTTTTCAGGGTTGCTTTTTGACAGGGTCTCCTCGCCATTGTATTTTTTTATCTTATTTTTTTTGCTTAAAGATTGCCACCTGAGCTAGCCTCTGTTGCGCTTCTTTCTCAGTTCTAGAGGGTAGATTTCTCCGTGTTGCTTTTTCCCCAGGTCTCCACGCACTTCCTTTTATTTTTCCTTAAAAATTGCCACCTGAGCTAGCCTCTGTTGTCCATCTTCGTCGGTTTCAGAGGGTAGATTTCTCACTGTTGCTTTTTTGCCAGGTCTGCACGCCCTTGTGTTTTTTTTCTGCTTAAAGGTTGCAACCTGAGCTAGCTTCTTTTGCCCATGTCCCTCAGTTTCAGAGGGTGGATTTCTCCGTGTTGCTTTTTCCCCAGGCCTCCACGCCCTTGTGTGTTTCTTTTGCTTAAAGATTGCCACCTGAAGCCAGCCTCTCTTGCCCATCTTCCTCAGTTTCAGAGGGTAGATATTTCAGGGTTGCTTTTTCCCCAGGTCTCCACGCCTTTGTGTTTTGTTTTTGCTTAACGAGTGCCACCTGAGCTAGCCTCTCTTGCCCATGTTCCTCAGTTTCAGAGGGTAGATATTTCAGGGTTGCTTTGTCCCCAGGGCTCCACGCCTTTGTGCTTTGTTTTTGCTTAAGGATTGCCACCTGAGGTAGCCTCTCTTGCCCATCTTCCTCAGTTTCAGAGGGTGGATTTCTCCGTGTTGCTTTTTCCCCAGGTCTCCACGCCCTTGTGTGTTTCTTTTGCTTAAAGATTGCCACCTGAGCTAGCCTCTGTTGCCCATCTTCGTCCGTTTCAGAGGGTGGATTTCTCAGTGTTGCCTTTTCGCCAGCTCCCCACGCCCTTGTGTGTTTCTTTTGCTTAAAGATTGTCACCTGAGCTAGGCACTGTTGCCCTGCTTCCTCAGTTTCAGAGGGTACCTTTTTCAGGGTTGCTTTTTGACCGGGTCTCCTCGCCATTGTATTTTTTTATTTTATTTTTTTTGCTTAAAGATTGCCACCTGAGCTAGCCTCTGTTGCGCTTCTTTCTCAGTTCTAGAGGGTAGATTTCTCCGTGTTGCTTTTTCCCCAGGTCTCCACGCACTTCCTTTTATTTTTCCTTAAAAATTGCCACCTGAGCTAGCCTCTGTTGTCCATCTTCGTCGGTTTCAGAGGGTAGATTTCTCACTGTTGCTTTTTTGCCAGGTCTGCACGCCCTTGTGTTTTTTTTCTGCTTAAAGGTTGCAACCTGAGCTAGCTTCTTTCGCCCATGTTCGTCAGTTTCAGAGGGTGGATTTCTCCGTGTTGCTTTTTCCCCAGGCCTCCACGCCCTTGTGTGTTTCTTTTGCTTAACGATTGCCACCTGAGCTAGCCTCTGTTGCCCATCTTCGTCCGTTTCAGAGGGTGGATTTCTCAGTGTTGCCTTTTCCCCAGCTCCCCACGCCCTTGTGTGTTTCTTTTGCTTAAAGATTGCCACCTGAAGCCAGCCTCTCTTGCCCATCTTCCTCAGTTTCAGAGGGTAGATATTTCAGGGTTGCTTTTTCCCCAGGTCTCCACGCCTTTGGGTTTTGTTTTTGCTTAACGAGTGCCACCTGAGCTAGCCTCTCTTGCCCATGTTCCTCAGTTTCAGAGGGTAGATATTTCAGGGTTGCTTTGTCCCCAGGGCTCCACGCCTTTGTGCTTTGTTTTTGCTTAAGGATTGCCACCTGAGGTAGCCTCTCTTGCCCATCTTCCTCAGTTTCAGAGGGTGGATTTCTCCGTGTTGCTTTTTCCCCAGGTCTCCACGCCCTTGTGTGTTTCTTTTGCTTAAAGATTGCCACCTGAGCTAGCCTCTGTTGCCCATCTTCGTCCGTTTCAGAGGGTGGATTTCTCAGTGTTGCCTTTTCGCCAGCTCCCCACGCCCTTGTGTGTTTCTTTTGCTTAAAGATTGTCACCTGAGCTAGGCACTGTTGCCCTGCTTCCTCAGTTTCAGAGGGTACCTTTTTCAGGGTTGCTTTTTGACCGGGTCTCCTCGCCATTGTATTTTTTTATCTTATTTTTTTTGCTTAAAGATTGCCACCTGAGCTAGCCTCTGTTGCGCTTCTTTCTCAGTTCTAGAGGGTAGATTTCTCCGTGTTGCTTTTTCCCCAGGTCTCCACGCACTTCCTTTTATTTTTCCTTAAAAATTGCCACCTGAGCTAGCCTCTGTTGTCCATCTTCGTCGGTTTCAGAGGGTAGATTTCTCACTGTTGCTTTTTTGCCAGGTCTGCACGCCCTTGTGTTTTTTTTCTGCTTAAAGGTTGCAACCTGAGCTAGCTTCTTTTGCCCATGTTCCTCAGTTTCAGAGGGTGGATTTCTCCGTGTTGCTTTTTCCCCAGGCCTCCACGCCCTTGTGTGTTTCTTTTGCTTAACGATTGCCACCTGAGCTAGCCTCTGTTGCCCATCTTCGTCCGTTTCAGAGGGTGGATTTCTCAGTGTTGCCTTTTCCCCAGCTCCCCACGCCCTTGTGTGTTTCTTTTGCTTAAAGATTGCCACCTGAAGCCAGCCTCTCTTGCCCATCTTCCTCAGTTTCAGAGGGTAGATATTTCAGGGTTGCTTTTTCCCCAGGTCTCCACGCCTTTGGGTTTTGTTTTTGCTTAACGAGTGCCACCTGAGCTAGCCTCTCTTGCCCATGTTCCTCAGTTTCAGAGGGTAGATATTTCAGGGTTGCTTTGTCCCCAGGGCTCCACGCCTTTGTGCTTTGTTTTTGCTTAAGGATTGCCACCTGAGGTAGCCTCTCTTGCCCATCTTCCTCAGTTTCAGAGGGTGGATTTCTCCGTGTTGCTTTTTCCCCAGGTCTCCACGCCCTTGTGTGTTTCTTTTGCTTAAAGATTGCCACCTGAGCTAGCCTCTGTTGCCCATCTTCGTCCGTTTCAGAGGGTGGATTTCTCAGTGTTGCCTTTTCGCCAGCTCCCCACGCCCTTGTGTGTTTCTTTTGCTTAAAGATTGTCACCTGAGCTAGGCACTGTTGCCCTGCTTCCTCAGTTTCAGAGGGTACCTTTTTCAGGGTTGCTTTTTGACCGGGTCTCCTCGCCATTGTATTTTTTTATTTTATTTTTTTTGCTTAAAGATTGCCACCTGAGCTAGCCTCTGTTGCGCTTCTTTCTCAGTTCTAGAGGGTAGATTTCTCCGTGTTGCTTTTTCCCCAGGTCTCCACGCACTTCCTTTTATTTTTCCTTAAAAATTGCCACCTGAGCTAGCCTCTGTTGTCCATCTTCGTCGGTTTCAGAGGGTAGATTTCTCACTGTTGCTTTTTTGCCAGGTCTGCACGCCCTTGTGTTTTTTTTCTGCTTAAAGGTTGCAACCTGAGCTAGCTTCTTTTGCCCATGTTCCTCAGTTTCAGAGGGTGGATTTCTCAGTGTTGCCTTTTCCCCAGCTCCCCACGCCCTTGTGTGTTTCTTTTGCTTAAAGATTGCCACCTGAAGCCAGCCTCTCTTGCCCATCTTCCTCAGTTTCAGAGGGTAGATATTTCAGGGTTGCTTTTTCCCCAGGTCTCCACGCCTTTGGGTTTTGTTTTTGCTTAACGAGTGCCACCTGAGCTAGCCTCTCTTGCCCATGTTCCTCAGTTTCAGAGGGTAGATATTTCAGGGTTGCTTTGTCCCCAGGGCTCCACGCCTTTGTGCTTTGTTTTTGCTTAAGGATTGCCACCTGAGGTAGCCTCTCTTGCCCATCTTCGTCCGTTTCAGAGGGTGGATTTCTCAGTGTTGCCTTTTCCCCAGCTCCCCACGCCCTTGTGTGTTTCTTTTGCTGAAAGATTGCCACCTGAAGCCAGCCTCTCTTGCCCATCTTCGTCAGTTTCAGAGGGTGGATTTCTCAGTGTTGCCTTTTCCCCAGCTCCCCACGCCCTTGTGTGTTTCTTTTGCTTAAAGATTGTCACCTGAGCTAGGCACTGTTGCCCTGCTTCCTCAGTTTCAGAGGGTACCTTTTTCAGGGTTGCTTTTTGACCGCGTCTCCTCGCCATTGTATTTTTTTATTTTATTTTTTTTGCTTAAAGATTGCCACCTGAGCTAGCCTCTGTTGCGCTTCTTTCTCAGTTCTAGAGGGTAGATTTCTCCGTGTTGCTTTTTCCCCAGGTCTCCACGCACTTCCTTTCATTTTTCCTTAAAAATTGCCACCTGAGCTAGCCCCTGTTGCCCATCTTCGTCGGTTTCAGAGGGTAGATTTCTCAGTGTTGATTTTTCCCCATTTCTCCACGCCCTCGTGCTTTTTTTTTTTTATTTCCTTAAATGTCGGCGCCTGAGCTAGCTTCTTTTGCCCATCTTCGTCAGTTTCAGCGGGTAGACTCTCCGCCTGCCTTCGACAGGCCCTCTGGACTGGAAAGCTTTCCTCCTCCCGTCATCACGGTCCTTCTCGGATGACGTGCCTGGTTTCGGTTTGACCGTCCCCGCCCGCCCTGATTTTCTAAGTCCTCCCGGGAACCCCGGGGGCGCTCCAGCCGCTCCGGGAAGCGGCGGCCTCCCGGCCGCACCGGCCCAGCCCGGCCCGGGCCGCCCCCTGGCCTCTCTGGGGGGAACTCTCCCCTTCCCCTTCCCGGTGATCGCCCGAGAAACCTTTTCCGAGTCCCCCTCCTGCGGCTGGGGCTGCGCCTTGGCGGCCGGGAGCCCGCGGGCGGACGCCCCGGGGCCGCACTGGGCCGGGAGGCTGGGTCCGAGGGGGCTCCGGGACGGGATCGGGCGGCCCGGCGGCCCGGCTGTGCTCCCCGGCGGGCCCGCGCTCCGGCTCCGTCCCGCTGAGGCGGTCGTCGGTCGCCGGGTGCCACCTGGCGGCCGCTTTTATATCGTCTCTTTCCTCCGGAGCTCCGGCGACGCGGGCCAAGGGACGGGACTCGGCCGCGGTGACCGAGGCAGAGTCCCGGGAGGCCGGCGTCGCTGGCGGGATCTGGCCCGGTGGCGCCGGGGCGTGAGCGCGACGCCCGCTCGCCGGAGATTGGAGGTGCAGGCTACTGAGGGAGGTGGCTGTCGCCGCGCCGCCCGGTGCCGGCCGGGGTGTGGGGCCTCCCGGACGGGTCGACCAGCAGCCGCCGGTGCCCCTCCGTCCCCGGGAGGGGGTGGGGGGCCGCCGCGGGGGAACGGGCGAGGGAGCTCGTCCCGTGCCCGGCCGTCGTCCCGAGGGCGGCCCGGTGGTCGGGCCTTCCGCGTCGCCGATCCCCTTTCCGCGCCCCGCTCCGGAGGTGGGCGACCGGCCGGGGCCTTGCGGGGGAGGCCCGTGGAGGGCGCGACGGGCTCGGCCGCCGGGCTGGCCTTTTCCCCACTGGTCTTCCGAGTCGACCGGCTCTGGCGGTGGGGACCGGGCCCGGTCCTCGGATGCCTCCTCCTCCGTGGCAGTTTTTTTTTCCAAGTCCCGCCCTGGAGAAGAGCGTGGACCGGCCCCGGGAGCCCTCGAGGGCGGGCCGGGGAGGGCGTCCCCGGCCCGGACGCGTGCCCGGGGTGGGTCCGGGCCGTCGGACCGGACTTCTCTCTCCGAGTTTCGCGGGTCGCGTCTTTGTCCGGAGGCGGGAGGGGGCCGGCTCGAGGCGTAGGTGGAGCCCCGGCTGAGGGACGGGAGCCACGGTCCCGCCCCGGGCCCGGTCGCCGGAGGCGCCTCCGCGGAATTCTTTTCTAAGTCCTGACCCGGCGACTCAGAGGGAGGGACCGACCGGTCCCGGCCCGCGCGGGCGGCCCGGGGAGGCTGTCCCCGGCTCCCCCTGCCGCCACGCTTCTGGGGTCGACCAGATGGCCCCGGGAGCTCCGGGCCTGGTGGCGATGGGGTCGTGCTTGGGGTCTGGTGGCCGTGGCCGTGATCCAGGGGTTCCCCTGGTGATCCGTGGGTGGGCCCCGTCTCCGGGCGCGGCGATTCTTGCCCCCGAATGGGTGGTTTTGTGCCGCCAGGTAAGTGCTGACACGCTCTGCTCGGGTGACAGTCGCCCGAGAGCTTCCGGGTGCCTGGATGCGTGTGCGGGGAGGGCTCCGGGCTCTGGCCGAGAACCGGACGCCCGTTTCCACCCCCGCCGCTTGAGCCGCCCGCTGGGGCCTGCGCGCCGGCTCTTGTGCGTTCCAGGCGCCCCCACGACCGTGGTGCCACCTCCGGTCTCTGGTACCCGAGGGCGGCGGGGTTAGGGGCGCGGGGTCCTCTACCACGTGCACTCCCTGCCGCCGGCACCCGGGTGCGGTCGCGACTTACCCCATCCCACCGGCTCCGTGCCAGTGCGTGTCAGGCGTTCTCGTCCTGGGGTGGTCGCCCGCGCTTGCTGGAGGAGGAGAGGGGTCGGTGAGGCTGAAGCAGGCTCCTCCGCTCGCTGTCCTCGCCGGCCTTCCCTTGCTCGGGGGTCCCTCGCGTTATGCTGCCGACCGATGTGGTGATGCTGTGCTCTCCCGGGCCGGGCCTAAGCCGTGCCAGACGAGGGACGGACGTTCATGGCGAACGGGACCGCTCTTCTCGCTCTGCCCGCGGGTCCCCTCGCCCGTTCTCCCCCGCTGCGAGTGGCGTGTGGGAGGCGGCAGGGGTGCGGAATCCGGCCCGACCTCGCTCCCCCGCCCCGTGCCTCGTGGCGTGGGCGGTGTCGGGGTCTCCGTGACGCGGCGGATGCTCCGCCTGTGCCTCTTGGCTGTGTCTCGCGGGCGGCCCTCCCCGCGGTGGGGCGGGCCGTGTTGCCGCCGCGCCGCGCGCCTTCCCGGGCGCGTGAGCGCGTTCCCCAGGCCGTTGGCGGTGCCCCTGGAGCGTTCCAGGTCGTCCCTCAGGCGCCCGAGGCCGAGTGGCGGTGTCGTTCCCTGTTCCCGTCGGCCTCCTCAGGTAACCACTGCGCTGGTGTGTCTGAGGAGCGGAGGGGTCGAGTCGGTAAGGGAGGCGTGCCCCTCGTCCCCCTCGGGGTGGACGGGTGCCTCGTCGCCCCCCACGGCGTGCCGTGTGGGGGCGGGCAGGCTCGGGCGCGTGCCCGCGTGTTCCCCTTGCTGGGGTTTCCCCGCGGGTGTGGGAGTGACCGTGGCGGGCCGAGCCAGCGGCGTGGCGCTGGCTCTTTGGTTGGGAGGTGCTGTTTGATCGGCACCTCCGTCCCAGTCTCTGCCTCCCTTGGTCTCTCGGCCTGAGAGGAGGCACTGACTTGGGAGCCGCACAGGGGCCTTGTAGATCCCTAGCTAAGCCCAGTGTGGCCAGAGATGGCGAGCCCGGGGCAGCGCGGGCTCGCGGCCCTGACCACGGACGCTCCGACTTGCTCTAGGCCTTACCTCTACCGCAGACCCCTCCTGCGTTGCGTGGCCATGGTGTCTGTAAGCGCCTTGGTGGGACCGATGGCGGACGATGGGCGGGGGCGACACGCCCTCGGTGAGAAAGCCTTCTCTAGCGATCCGAGAGGGTGCCTTGGGGTACCGGACCCCCCAGCCGCCGCCCCTCCTTTGCGCGTAGTAGCCACGGACGCCACCACCGTGGCGCGTGGGCAGAGCTGCTCTTTGCCTACCGCGGCCGGCGCCTCCCCCCTCCGAGTCGGGGGAGGGTCACGCCCGGCCGGGCCGTCGTCGGGCGCGGGGCCGCGCGTGTGCGCGAGCGTGCGCGTGGTTCTCCCGTCGCGCGCTGGGGCGGGGAGAGGGCCCGGCCCCGTCCGGGCTCCGCCCCGCCGCGAGCGGCTGGCTCTCCGCTCGCTCCCGTCCCGAGCCGCAGCCGGTGGTGGCGTGCGGGCATGGGTGGGGGCCGCCGCCGCTCTCGGGCGCGTTCCCTCGGGACGTGGGCCCCGGAGCAGACCAGACAGGCAGACGGGTGGCTGGGTGGACGGGGCGGCCCCCGGCGGCGGGGGCGCCTCACGTAGGCCCCGGCGGTGGGGCCGGGCCCGCGGGAGGCCGAGGGGTGGCTGAGGCCGGCCGGCGTCCCAGGCGTCGTGGGACCGCCCTCGCGTGTCGTTGGCGGTGGGATCCCGCGTGTGTTTTCCTGGTGGCCCGTCCGCGCCCGAGGCCGTCCCCGGGAGCCTTCCCGCGAGCCCGTGCTCCCTCCGTCGAGGCGCGCGCCGCGCTCCCCGCTGCCCCCGGTGCTCCCCCGCCCGGGCAGACGCCTGGCCGCGCCGCCCACCGGCCGGGACCGAAGTGGGCCTCGCCGTGCGGGTGTCGCCTCCGGCCACCGAGGCCGGTGGTGGCCCCGGGCGAAGTGCTCTCGGCTCCGGTCGGGTGGGGCCCGCGCGCCAGGCGCCCGGCGCGGGACGCTGGCGCCGTGTGCGGGAGAGCCCTGGCCGTGGCGGGGCCGAGCCCCCGTGAGCTGCGCGTGGGGCGACGGGGCCAGTCGCCGTTCCGGGCGCCGCGGGACCGCCCCTGGTGCTGGAGGCCCCTGGCGGTGAGACCCCGTGTGTGCTCCGGCGGCCGACTTGCCTCGGGAGGTTCTGTCTTCCCTCCTTCGCCCCGAGCGCGTCTCTCGGCGGGCCGCGGCCCTTCCGCCGCCGCCTCTCCGGCGCCTCGGCCCTCGCCGCCGCCGGCCTTCTCCCGAGCCCTTCCCCGTCGTCGCCTGTTCTGGCTGCCCGACCGGGGCCCCGCCCCGAGCGCGACTCGCTTCCCGGGGCCGCTGCGGCCTCCTCCGTGTCTGCCGCCGCCACCCGCGCGACGGCGACGTTGCGTGCGGGCGGGGGACCGTCTCCCGCGGCGCCCCGTTCTGGCGCGCGCGTGTCTGTCGCAGCGCGGGTCGGGTCCCGGCCAGCCGTCGTGACCGGCCGCCGGCGCGCCGCGCCACCCCCGGGGGCGGGGGGTCGGGCCTCGGTCCGGCTCCTGGCCCGCGGGGGCGTGCGCGGGCCGTCCGGCCGGCCGGTGTCGACGCGACTGCCTGGTGCCC
>NW_027225078.1:25000-38667 GCF_041296235.1 Equus asinus
CGGGGTTCGTGCGACTGGGATGAAATAGACCTTCCAAACGTCAATCGGAGATCATCCATCATACCTCTCGAGTCCCCAAAAGCCAAGAAACACGCCAACCAAAACGCTTTTATTATGCCAACGGTTCCCGTTTTCATTCCTATCGTTTAGGGAGGTTTGGTGGCAGCAGCGGCCGAAAGCAAAAGGAAACCCGAGGAAAGCGGCTCCATCCACCAGGGCTGTGTCTCATCGGTGCCGACGCAGGAGGGACGGGCTTCGTTCGTTCGTTCGCTGCGGCCCAAATTCCCGGGCCGCCCGAGGACCGCTCGCACCGGCCCGAGGGAGGGAGCCCCGGCAGGCAGGATGCCTCCGGGGAAATGGACAAGTCGACCGCGCGACCCACAACCCGCCCGACTGGGGGCGAGAAGGAGCATGGAGGAGGACTCCGTCCCCTAGTCGGCAGACGGCCCTGGGACAGGGACGTTCGCCAAAACCTCCCCAAGGCCGCTTTCCGTGACCGAGTCGGCCTCCCCGCCTGTACTCGTCCCGGCCCGAGAAACGAGACGCGGGGTGGATCGGGACCAGGCCACGCACCAGGCCGGCCGGCGCGGCATCCTCCCTCCCCCGACCTGACCTGACCTGGACGAACGCCTCCCCATCGCCCGCCCCCGCGAGGCTGATCCGTCCGGCCTGTGAGGAGGCCGCTTGTCGGGCGCCACCTGCTGCCCGGCATCCTCTTATATAGTGTTCGAGGAGGTCGACCAGGTGGCCCGGCCTGGATTGGGGCGGGGGGGGGCGCGGGGTGCGGTGTCCCGGGCGGCGGGGGACGGGGGGGTAGGAGTGGAGAGGGAAAGGTGGGCGTGGAGAATGCCGGGGTCGGGGGTCGGCGCGGGGCGGGGCGGGAGTTGGGGATAGGGGAGGGGCGGGAGGCCGTCTGGACATGGAGGGTCGGAAGAGCGGTGGTGACAATGATTTTCATTATCATTTAGAAAGAAGAACGTGGACTTCTTTAGAGGAGTCCTTTGAATAGCTTCTCCATTTAGTTAACATACATCCAAATGGAGGTCGGGAAACTTGGGTCCTGTTAACATATGGATGGAAGTGGAAAGAACTATCGCGATGACCGTCCTTGTGTTTCTTTTATTTTTTCTTTCTTCCTGCTCCCCAAAGCCGCCCCCCCCACCCCCGCCCCGCCCCGCCCCGCCCCGTCCCGTCCCGTCCCGTCCATAGTTGTAGGTTCCAGTGGTAGGTCTTTCGCGTTTCTGCTATGTGGGACGCCGCCTCGGCGTGGCTTGAAGGGCGATGCTGGGTCTGGGGCTGCGCCCAGGATCCGAACCGGTGAAAACCTGGGCCGTCGAAGCCGGGGGCCGGGGTGGGGGGCGCATACTTGACCGCTCGTCCACGGGCTCGGCCCCTGGCCCCTTGTTTTCTAGGGAGAGAGACAGAGAGACCCGATCCATTTTCCCTTGGCCTCTAAAGCGTGCGTGTGGTCGAAAGGCGACAGAGAGAGGGGTTCTGGTCCAGAAAGCCCCGACTGCGCTGCCGCGGGGATCGGTCGGTTCCGCCCGAACCGTCCGAGTCGGAAAGGAACGGACAGCTTTCCTCCTTTGGGCCCCTGACTTGGGGCCGACAGGGGAAGAGGAACAGGCCTCTCTCCCTCACACCCTGGTCCCTTCCTCCAGGACGCCCTCCTTCTAGTCAGCCCGCCTCTGGCTTTTCCACACGCCGACGACCGCTCGTCGGCATGGACCCACCTTCCTTGGGGGACACCACCACACGACTCTCCCACTCGTCTGCCTGCCTTTCGTTGGCGTCGCTGCCAAAGGCGAGGGGTAGGGGTGGCGGTGGCAGGGACGGCAGGGGCCCAGCGGCTCTCTGGCGGGTGAAGAAGTCTTGCTGGTTCTCCTAGGTCGGTGATCTTTCTCGATCTCCACACACATTCTTCGTTTGGGGAGCCAAGAGACGCCCTCTGGGGAATCCCTATGGCCAGGGTCGATCACTTACTCGCTCACTGCCTCGGCCTCGGCCTCGGCCTCTGTCCGTCTTGTCTCTCTCCCTCCCTCCCTCCCTCCCTCCCTCCCTCGTCGGTCTCTGTGTGTGGACGTCTAGGTGGAGGCGAGGCAGGGAGGCCACCCACCCACCCACCCACCCACCCACCTACCTCGTGGTTTACCACACGCTCTACACGGAGGTAGAATTCCCATCCCACCGAATCCATCCTTTCCACGGGACACAAGCCAGTGGCCTTCGGGAGTCTCTCTCCCCAAGGTGGCGCATCCGTCATGGCTATCTATTTCCAGAAGGTTTCCGTTTCCATCCCCTCCCCCCGAAAGAAAAAACGGCCCCACTCCCGGATCTGCCCCACCACGATCACCACCACCGCTGCTGCCGCCGCCGCCGCCGCCATCTGCTGTCGCCCTCTAGGGTTGGACCGTTCTAGCTCTCTCCTCTGTGTGGAATCGCAACGTAGGTCGCCTTGGATGTCTGGCACCTCTCACTTAGCAGAAGGTTTTGGAGGCTAAGGCTGGGCCACGCTTTGGCCCGGGTCAGTGTTCCGTTCCTCCGGACGGCTTCCTCGTTTTCCACGAGAAGGAGCCGTGAAGACGGAAAGGAAGGGCGGATGGATGGCTTTTCCCGTGCTACCGAGTCCCTCTCCCCTTTTCCCCAAAGCGTGAGGGGCGGTCGAGAGGATCGTCTCTGATGACAAAAGTCAGAGGCACCCCGGGTCAGACACCGTGCGAGGCGTTGGTGTGTTCTCGAGAGGAGAACACGTCCCCGTCAACGTTTCCTGTCGTTCTCGTTCCGAAAGGATTCACGCGCCACCCCGTCTCCCTCAAGGTCTTAGGGCTGTCGTGCTCCGCAGCCGTCACGTGTCGTGGATCCTGGGCACCACCACGCCACCCCGCCCCCCCCCCCCGCCATAGCTGTCGATCGCTATGTGGCACGCCTACGTTTGCCCAAAAGAGCAGTCCGATGGACAGCGTGGTGCTTTTCCCAGCAGGCAGGCAGGTGAGAGTCACCCCTCTAGAAGGTTTCCAAGCCCCGTTCCATTCTCAGAGGCAGCTCCTTTGGCCATCAAGGAGGCAGGCGATGGGGGTGGGGGTGGGGATGGGGATGGGGCAGGGGCCTCTGTCCCTCTGTCGCGGTAGAAATGATTGGGAAAGGAGGGACGATGGGCGTAGGTCGACCATCCTGGGCGGTGGTGCTTTGGGAGCTTTTTCTAGAAGAAGGAGCGAACGGCGTTCCCTGGGAAGGGAGGAAACCAGAGGAGGTCCCCCTCAGACCGACCTGGCACGAGAAGGACACACTCTCTCTCTCTCTCTCTCTCTCTCTCTCTCTCTCTCTCCCTTTTCTTCCTGACTTGAAATCAGGAGACAAAACTCCCCTGCCAAAGGGGCCCTCCCAAAACGGGGAGTGAGGAAGACCTCCTTCTCTTCACGGCTGAAGTTCTCCCTGCCTTTCCTGGACGGGAAGGATAGCACCTACGCCCGCTGCCGTCGGTGACTTTTAGTCCCCCTGGAGAGGAAGAAATTCTTTCCCGTGGCCGAACCCTGGCGGTTCGTTCGTGCTGCAGAGGACGTGACCCTCTCTGACACACCCAGGAACCTCCTCGCTCCGGGTCGAGGAGAGGGAGTTCTGTTCTGTGGTTTAGAATGGTGCTTAAAAAGGGATGTCGCTTACAAAGGGTCCTCGTCCCCCTTCCTAAACCTAAACGGACGGCTCGGCTCGGAGGCGTGAGATACGTTTCGCATCCTCCTCGTCGTCTTCACTCAAAGTTTTATTGGAGTTTGGAAGATTTTATTTTTTGTCTTTCCTTTTTCTCCCCAAAGCCCCCCGGTACATAGTTGTGTGTTCTTCGCGGTGGGTCCTTCTAGCGGTGGTATGTGGGACGCCGCCTCAGCGTGGTTTGATGAGCAGTGCCGTGTCCGCGCCCGGGATCCGAACGAACCGATGAAACACTGGGCTGCCTGCAGCGGAGCGCGCGAACTTAACCACTCGGCCACGGGGCCAGCCCCTTACTGGATTTTCAAAACAACTCCGGGGGCCGGCCCTCTGGCGCGGCGGTGAAGTTCGCACGTTCTGCTCCGCCGGCCCCGGGTTCGCCGGTCCGGATCCCGGGCGCAGGACCCGGCACCGCTTGGCGAGCCACGCTGTGGCAGGCGTCCCACCTGGAAAGTAGAGGGGGATGGGCACGGATGTCAGCTCAGGGCCAGTCTTCCTCGGCCGACAGAGGAGGATTGGTGGCAGATGTTCGCTCAGGGCTCATCTTCCTCAAAAATAAAATAATAAATCGATTCGATAAAATGTCAAATAACACAACCGCGGGATCACGCTTAGAGTCACCCTTGGCCCGATGATGCCACTCCCCACCCCCCCACCCCCCTGCCCCCCACCATTTGGAGGTGCCGTCAGTGGGATTCGTTCCTGTTTGTCCATCTTTCTTCCTCTTTTTTTTTTTTTTTTTAAAGACTGGCACCCGAGCTCATTGCCAATCTTTTCTTTTCTTTTTATTCCTCCTCCTTCTTCTTCTTCTCCCCAGAGCACCCCAGTACCTAGTTCTATATTCTCTTTGAGGGTCCCTCTGGTTCTGCCGTGTGGGACGCCACCTCAGCGTGGTTTGATGAGCGGTGCCGTGTCCGAGCCCAGGATCCGAACCTTCCAAGCCCCGGGCCGCTGAAGCGGAGCGTGCAAACTCAACCGCTCGGCCACGGGGTCAGCCCCTTCCTTCCTTCCTTCCTTCCTTCCTTCCTTCCTTCCTTCCTTCCTTCCTAAGGAGGAGGAGGCAGGCACTGTGTGAAGTCGCCAGTGAGTCTGTGGAAAGAGACGGAGGATTTCCCATGGGAAGCCGGGGCGGGGGACACGGACCGATGTCGTGCGAACTTGAAGGTGAAAGATCAAAAAACCCACACACGCCTAGAGCGGTGGGTTGCCCGTTAGGAGTTTGCTTGCCGGGCCCATAACGCAGGGCTCATCGATGAGCCAAACCGTCCGTGATCCTCAAGCAGTCTAGTAGGGTTAGAGAAAGGAGGGGGGCACTCTTTCTGCCCCAGATGAGGCGAGTTTCTCAGACAGCCACCCTGCCCCAACATCTCCCCTCCCTGCCTCCCGGCCCTTGGTGGACTGCGGCCTAAGGGTGGGGGAATTGAAGAAAGCCGTTCAATGGAAAAAAGCCCGAGGCCATGGGAGAGAGCTTCCTGCACTTGAATGAAGCCCTGACGCCAGGCCCATCGGAATGAATGGGCCTGACCTCCCCTCCCCCCTCCCCCCTCCCCCCTCCCAGGCTGGCGACTCGGCAGTGGAAGGCTAGGGGTTTCTTCCGAAATGGTGAACCGGCCCCCTTGTCCACAGGAAAACCACACACGGGTACAGCCTAGGCCGGATCTCAGGCCAAGTCGTCAGGGTGGCAAGATGATGGCGGATGAGAGGAAACTTGTTCTGGGACCGCACCGCCCCCCCCCCCCCATCGCCTCTCTGGCTGAGAAGAGGGCTGGGGAGCGGTGAGGGTCAGGGGGAGAGTGGGGGCGGGGCCGGGACAGGGACCACCGGGCAGTAGGACGGGAGTAGCCCTGAGGCCTGCCTGCCTGCTTCCTTCCCTGCCGGCGCAGGGCTGAGAGAGGCACGGGGCACGCTGGCTCCTGCCCCTTCACTCATTCGGGAAGCCTCCTGTTGTTGCTCCTGAGGTGCCGGCTGCGGTGACAGACAGAGCAAAACTCCTCTCTCTGTCTATTTCTTCAAAGGCCCGAGTCTGAGCTACGACAGATTCCCCTGTGGCTCGACCCGCAACCTCCCATCCTGCCAGACCAGACCCCTTGTCTAAAAACCTCCACTGGAGGAGCTCTTCCACCTGACTCGGAAAGGAAACACCAGCCCCGCCTCAGCCTCACACCCACCACCACCACCACCACCCGCCCCCCCCCCCCGCCCCACTCTCCTCCGGACCCAGATACCTAACAGAGGGAACAAAAATCCAAAAATCCTGCTGCTCTCCTTCTACCACCTCCACTTCAGAAGAGTCAGTCTCCCCCGAACACCTCAGACTCTGTGACTTCCCGCGGCCTCCCTTTCCCCGTCCCCATTCTCTCCCCGGACGGGCCCCATCTTACACTTGAACGACAGCTCCACCGCTCGGGGCAGCTGGACACGATGTCCCAAAGTGGCCCGGACGGTAGCCTGGTCGATTCCAAAGGACCCACGCACGCAGTCGGCCATAAACGTGGTGTGGAGATCGTGGACGTTTGCGGGCCTCTGATGAAATCGCTGCTCCGGGGACCCCGGCGTCTAGGACCCGTCTTCTCCGTGTTCTTCACACCGTTGCTCCTGGGCCGGTTATTCTCTTCCCTCTCACTGACCTTAACGTTTTGTCTCTGCCATTGAATTTTGACTGTGCGAATGTGACTTGCCGCTGTAGGGCTGCGTGGATCTCTCAGGCATCCTGCTGTGCCGTGCGGGGGGGGGGGGGGGGGAATCCTTGGTGGGTGGGTCGATAGACGTCCCTTTGGTTGTGCCCTGGAGGGGAGAGACAGAGGGGACGACTCAATCCACCACGAACGCTGATGTCGCTCCGATAAACCTGTAGCGGTGATTCTAGTTTATGGCCCGTGTCCTGAAAATAACTTCCCGAAGGGCCAGCCCGGCGGCACAGCGGTTAAGTTCGCACGTTCCGTTTTGTCAGCCAGGGGTTCGCAGGTTCGGATCCAGGGTGCGGACGTGGCGCCGCTTGGCGAGCCACGCTGTGGTCAGCGTCCCGCCTATCAAGGGGAGGGGGATGGGCACGGATGTTAGCTCGGGACCACTCTCCCGGGGCAAAAAGAGGAGAATTGGCAGCAGGTGTCAGCTCGGGGCTCGTCTTCCTCGAAAAATAAATTAATTAAATTAATAAAAACAACTTCCCAAACCTCTCTGATAACTTGAAGCTTTGAAGTTTTGCGAGGTGAAATCAGGTGATAAAAAAGTCCACGGACGGGGGCGGCCCCGTGGCCGAGTGGTTAAGTTCACAAGCTCCCCTTCGGCGGCCCAGGGTTTTGCCGGTTCAGATCCCGGGCACGGCACGGACACGGCACCGCTCGTCGGGCCGTGTGGAGGCGGCGTCCCACATGCCACAACTGGAAGGGCCCTCAACTAAGATAGACAACTATGTCATGGGGGGGATTGGGGGAGAAAAATCGGGAGGGGGGGAAAAGAAAACAAAAACGGAAGATTGGCAACAGGCGTTAGCTCTGTGAGGGCCGATCTTCCTCACCCAAAAACTAAAGTGAGATGAAATCAAATAAAGCGAAGGAAAAGATAAACCTATGAAATCCCATGTTTCTAAAAGTGGCCAAGTGTTTAGAAATTGGCCAAGCGACGGAATGCTCATGGGAAGGACAGTTCCTAATTGCTGGCTTCTTAGTTTTCACCAAAATTAAGGTTCGTGAGGGTTAAAAAATCTACTTAACAAATGCGATGAAAGCCACTAGGCCGGCCCGGTGGCGCGCTGGTTAAGTGTGCCTGTTCCGCTTCGCCGGCCCGGGGTTCGCCAGTTCGGATCCCGGGGGTGGACGTGGCACCGCTGGGCGAGCCACGTGGTGGTAGGCGTCCCACATATGAAATAGAGGAAGATGGGCACGGAGGTTAGCTCAGGGCCAGCCTTCCTCGGCAAAAAGAGGAGGATTGGCAGCAGTTAGCTCAGGGCTCATCGTCCTCAAAACAAAACAAAACAAAACAAAAAGCCACTAAAAGTGAATATGGGAAACATCTTTGTGTTCAAGGAAAGTGAGATGGCTGCCTTCAGGCAAGAGGGCCTAAAAAGTAAAGATCGTTTTGTCTGTGAAAAGGTGATCAAAGTTTCACGGGGAAAATAATCTGAGAAAAAGGCCTGTTCGTGGTCAAGTGGCCTAAAATTGGAACGAGTGGACAGATAGAAATGGCGAGCGATAGGATCTATGGGAGTCTATGAGGAAGCCATTGGGTGTCGGCCTAATTCGGCCTGACAGTGTTTTTCGAAAAGGGCCTGACGTGGCCGTCGAGCACGCATCGCATCGTAGATCCGCTTTACACATTTCCTACGGCAAGAACCAATGCCCTTAAGGGAAAGGAGCAGCTTCCCCGTGCTCGGGCCTTTCCTTAAGGAGAGGCATCTTTCCTTAGGCTAGGAGCGGATGGTTGCGCTCACCTTTGACCATCCGGCTCCCCTGTGACCACCCAGGCCCAGACAACAGACCTGCCACCCAGCAGTGTCTGTCGATCGCTGTGCCGACAGAGCAGTCTCGCGACTATCATCCAAGGGACCTTTCGATCCTATGTGAAACGTCCTCTCTGGGGGTCTAGAAGCACTCTGTACACCCCACTTCCCGGGCACCCTCTCTTCCTTCGGGAAGAAAGGCCCCGGGCCACAGTCCTCACATTTTAGCTCAGAATAAACGCACCCCGATTTTCACGGATAGATTGGTTCCGGATTATTTCCGTCGACAGAATGGAATCAAGTCAATGAGTTTCAAGATCGGAGGGAAGCTGATGCAAAATCAGAATTTGTTTTTCTCACTCCCGAAAGGATACTTTTCTCTAACTTCTAGTCTCCTCCTGATAAAGACATTGGAAAAGGTTTCTCTTGACCTCTGAGGGAATCGACACCAAAGACAGAGATCCTCCATTTTGTCAGAATGATTTCCTAGGCCTCCAATGGAGGAGGCCTCCCTCGGACGGGAGCTCAGCTTTTGTTTTGCAACAGTTTTCCTCTCTCTGCTTGCCTTTAACATCTCCTTTCCCGTTCTTCTTTTTTGGAAGGGAAATACGTGCACCGCTGGGGAAAAAAAAAAAAAAAGAATTTTCTAAATGACCAAAGAAGATCTACGACTGTTGTTATTTTGGTTTCACGGAGCAGTTCCACGTCCACATTTACTCCATTTTAAACACCCACACACACTCACAGCACGGCGCTGTGAGGATGTCCCGGGGAACTCGATTTGTGGAGGGAATGGCTGTGAGGTCTCTGCCCCCCAACCCCCACCATTTGGGTGCTTCTGCTTGTTGATGAGGACGGGAAGCCCTGCTGAAATCCATATTCTTATCACCACACGTGCATCTGCACCCATGCTCCCCCCCCGTGTGTCGTCTTTGGGCTTTGCTGTGGCCCCGTGCGGAGGGAGACCTGTTTTGTGTTGTAAACTTTTCCGCGGCCAAGCGGCTCGGTCCTTTCCTCTACGACTTGTGGGCTCTGTCTGTCCGTCTGCCTTAGAGAGACCCTCTGGGCCGGAAGTGACAGGCTGCACACAATTCCTGACAGACTGCGGACAATTCCTCCGTCGTCACGGTCCTTCTCTGATGACGTGCATGGTTTCGGTTTGACAGCGACCCCCACCCCCCACCCCGCCGTGATTTTCTAAGTCCTCCCGGGAGCCCGGGAAGTGCTCGGGCCGCTCCGGGAAGCGGGGGCCGGCAGCCCCGGCCTGCCCCGTGGCATCTCCGGGGACTTTTCCACCTCTGTCCGCGTCAGCCAGCCGGCAGCCCCGCGCCCGGCCCGGCCCAGAAGTCACGTGGGGAGTCTGTCCCCTTCCTGGCAAGCCCACCCACCCCACCCCCCTCCCCGCCGATTTTCCAACACCTCCTTCTGCACCCAGGGTTGCCCTGTGCTGCCTGGGAGCTCCGAGGTGGACACCCTGGGGCCTCACGTGGTGACCTCCCGGCCGCCCCAAGCGGGCCCAGAGAGAAAGAGAGAGAGAGAGAGACAGAGAGAGACAGAGACAGAGACAGAGACAGAGAGAGACAGAGACAGAGACAGAGGCAGAGAGAGACCTGACCCGGCGGTGGGCTCAGGCTGTGCACTCTCGCTGGCTGGTGACCCGGTTCCCTCCCGCTGACCCCTCCGCGCCGGTCGTTGGGCGCCATCTGGCGGCCGCTTTTACAGAGTGGCCCTCCTCCGGAGCCCCGGCGACATGAGCAAGGGATGGGACTCGCAGGACGTCTGTGTGGTTTCCAGTGTGGGGCTGTGTGGAACAGAGCTGCTAAGAACATTCATGCCCCGGATTCTGTGTGAATGAACAGGAACGTGGCCGCAGCCCCCACCCCGCCCCCCGCCCCAGCCCCCGGGAGTGGTGGGAGTGGTGCCCTCCAGACCACCCTCGGGTTGGATGCCTCCCTCCCTGGAAGGACTCACGGGACTCCACAAAAGCTGACTTCCTGGAGGTCCAGCGGAGACCCCCAAGGCCCAAGGCCCCCCCCCCCCCCACCCACCACAGATCACTGTGGAAGCCTTAATGACCCAAGGCTCCAGCTACATACAGACGCTCTTAGGAGGCAAGATACACCAAAGGCTTATGTAGGTTGCCACTTTCGGTGGTTGTTTCCGCGGCGTGTCAGTTTTGGAACCCGCCACGCCCTTTTTCACAGAGGCCATACCGTTTCCCTCACCACCAGTGAGGCGTGAGTGACTGACTTGGCTTCTCCGCGACCTGACTAGCAGTTTGATCCTGTTCCCGGTATTTGGAAGAAGGCAGTCTCACCCATGTGTCCCCCACAATGTCTCCCTCTAATTTTTCTCACTTGCTTTTTCCAGGGAACAGCTCACATCTTTTTCATGCGCTTATCGGTCATCCCATGCGTACCTCCTCCACCCCAGGTGAAAGTGCCTGCTCTGTCTATTGGTCTTACATTCTTTTTTGTATTTTTTCAGTGTTGATTTCCCCCGGGTCTCCACTCCATTGTGGGTTTTGTTTTTTGTTTTTTGTTTTTTTGTTTTTTTTTTTTGCTTAAAGATTGTCACCTGAGCTAGGCACTGTTGCGCTGCTTCCTCAGTTTCAGAGGGTACCTTTTTCAGGGTTGCTTTTTGACCGGGGTCTCCTCGCCATTGTATTTTTTTATTTTTTATTTTTTTGCTTAAAGATTGCCACCTGAGCTAGCCTCTGTTGCCCATCTTCTTCGGTTTCAGAGGGTAGATTTCTCAGTGTTGCTTTTTCGCCAGCTCTCCACGCCCTTGCGTCTTTTTTTTTTCTGCTTGAAGGCTGCAACCTGAGCTAGCTTCTTTTGCCCATGTTCGTCAGTTTCAGAGGGTGGATTTCTCCGTGTTGCTTTTTCCCCAGGTCTCCACACCCTTGTGTGTTTCTTTGGCTTAACGATTGCCACCTGAGGTAGCCTCTGTTGCCCATCTTCCTCCGTTTCAGAGGGTGGATTTCTCAGTGTTGCCTTTTCGCCAGCTCCCACGCCCTTGTGTGTTTCTTTTGCTTAAAGATTGTCACCTGAGCTAGGCACTGTGGCCCTGCTTCCTCAGGTTTCAGAGGGTACCTTTTTCAGGGTTGCTTTTTGACCGGGTCTCCTCGCCATTGTATTTTTTTATTTTATTTTTTTTTGCTTAAAGATTGCCACCTGAGCTAGCCTCTGTTGCGCTTTCTTTCTCAGTTCTAGAGGGTAGATTTCTCCGTGTTGCTTTTTCCCCAGGTCTCCACGCACTTCCCTTTTATTTTTCCTTAAAAATTGCCACCTGAGCTAGCCTCTGTTGTCCATCTTCGTCGGTTTCAGAGGGTAGATTTCTCACTGTTGCTTTTTTGCCAGGTCTGCACGCCCTTGTGTTTTTTTTTCTGCTTAAAGGTTGCAACCTGAGCTAGCTTCTTTTGCCCATGTTCCTCAGTTTCAGAGGGTGGATTTCTCAGTGTTGCCTTTTCCCCAGCTCCCCACGCCCTTGTGTGTTTCTTTTGCTTAAAGATTGCCACCTGAAGCCAGCCTCTCTTGCCCATCTTCCTCAGTTTCAGAGGGTAGATATTTCAGGGTTGCTTTTTCCCCAGGTCTCCACGCCTTTGGGTTTTGTTTTTGCTTAACGAGTGCCACCTGAGCTAGCCTCTCTTGCCCATGTTCCTCAGTTTCAGAGGGTAGATATTTCAGGGTTGCTTTGTCCCCAGGGCTCCACGCCTTTGTGCTTTGTTTTTGCTTAAGGATTGCCACCTGAGGTAGCCTCTCTTGCCCATCTTCCTCAGTTTCAGAGGGTGGATTTCTCCGTGTTGCTTTTTCCCCAGGTCTCCACGCCCTTGGTGTGTTTCTTTTGCTTAAAGATTGCCACCTGAGCTAGCCTCTGTTGCCCATCTTCGTCCGTTTCAGAGGGTGGATTTCTCAGTGTTGCCTTTTCGCCAGCTCCCCACGCCCTTGTGTGTTTCTTTTGCTTAAAGATTGTCACCTGAGCTAGGCACTGTTGCCCTGCTTCCTCAGTTTCAGAGGGTACCTTTTTCAGGGTTGCTTTTTGAGACCGGGTCTCCTCGCCATTGTATTTTTTTATTTTATTTTTTTTGCTTAAAGATTGCCCACCTTGAGCTAGCCTCTGTTGCGCTTCTTTCTCAGTTCTAGAGGGTAGATTTTCTCCGTGTTGCTTTTTTCCCCAGGTCTCCACGCACTTCCTTTTATTTTTCCTTAAAAATTGCCACCTGAGCTAGCCTCTGTTGTCCATCTTCGTCGGTTTCAGAGGGTAGATTTTCTCACTGTTGCTTTTTTGCCAGGTCTGCACGCCCTTGTGTTTTTTTTTCTGCTTAAAGGTTGCAACCTGAGCTAGCTTCTTTTGCCCATGTTCCTCAGTTTCAGAGGGTGGATTTTCTCCGTGTTGCTTTTTCCCCAGGCCTCCACGCCCCTTGTGTGTTTCTTTTGCTTAACGATTGCCACCTGAGCTAGCCTCTGTTGCCCATCTTCGTCCGTTTCAGAGGGTGGATTTCTCAGTGTTGCCTTTTCAACCAGCTCCCCACGCCCTTGTGTGTTTCTTTTGCTTAAAGATTGCCACCTGAAGCCAGCCTCTCTTGCCCATCTTCCTCAGTTTCAGAGGGTAGATATTTCAGGGTTGCTTTTTCCCCAGGTCTCCACGCCTATTGTGCTTTGTTTTTTGCTTAACGATTGCCACCTGAGCTAGCCTCTCTTGCCCATGTTCCTCAGTTTCAGAGGGTAGATATTTCAGGGTTGCTTTGTCCCCAGGGCTCCACGCCTTTGTGCTTTGTTTTTGCTAAGGATTGCCACCTGAGGTAGCCTCTCTTGCCCATCTTCCTCAGTTTCAGAGGGTGGATTTCTCCGTGTTGCTTTTTCCCCAGGTCGCCACGCCCTTGTGTGTTTCTTTTGCTTAAAAGATTGCCACCTGAGCTAGCCTCTGTTGCCCATCTTCGTCCGTTTCAGAGGGTGGATTTCTCAGTGTTGCCTTTTCGCCAGCTCCCCACGCCCTTGTGTGTTTCTTTTGCTTAAAGAATTGTCACCTGAGCTAGGCACTGTTGCCCCTGCTTCCTCAGTTTCAGAGGGGTACCTTTTTCAGGGTTGCTTTTTGACCGGGTCTCCTCGCCATTGTATTTTTTTATTTTATTTTTTTTGCTTAAAGATTGCCACCTGAGCTAGCCTCTGTTGCGCTTCTTTCTCAGTTCTAGAGGGTAGGATTTCTCCGTGTTGCTTTTTTCCCCAGGTCTCCACGCACTTCCTTTTATTTTTCCTTAAAAATTGCCACCTGAGCTAGCCTCTGTTGTCCATCTTCGTCGGTTTCAGAGGGTAGATTTCTCACTGTTGCTTTTTTGCCAGGTCTGCACGCCCTTGTGTTTTTTTTCTGCTTAAAGGTTGCAACCTGAGCTAGCTTCTTTTGCCCATGTTCCTCAGTTTCAGAGGGTGGATTTCTCAGTGTTGCCTTTTCCCCAGCTCCCCACGCCCTTGTGTGTTTCTTTTGCTTAAAGATTGCCACAAAAAGCCAGCCTCTCTTGCCCATCTTC
>NW_027225079.1:0-2500 GCF_041296235.1 Equus asinus
CCGTGCGCTCGCTTCGCTCGCTGCGCGTGCGACGGCCCCCCGGGCCCGACGGCGCGACCCGCCCGGGGCGCACTGGGGACAGTCCGCCCCGCCTCCCCGACCCGCCGCGACCGTCGCCGCCCGGGAAGGCGGCGGCGGCGGGCGGGGAGGGGAGGTGGGGGAGCGGTCGCGCCGTGGGAGGGGCGGCCCGGCCCCCCCGGGACGCCGGCGCGCCCCCGCGGAGGGGGACCCCCCTCGCGGGGGAGCCCCCCGCGGGGGTGGGCGCCGGGAGGGGGGAGAGCGCGGCGACGGGTCTGGCTCCCTCGGCCCCGGGATTCGGCGAGCGCTGCTGCCGGGGGGCTGTAACACCCGGGGGGTGGGCCCCGCCGGCCGCCCCCTCCGGAGAGGAGGGGACGGAGCGGGGCCCCCCGGGCCACCTTCCCCGCCGGCCTTCCCAGCCGTCCCGGAGCCGGTCGCGGCGCACCGCCGCGGTGGAAATGCGCCCGGCGGCGGCCGGTCGCCGGCCGGGGGGCGGTCCCCCGCAGACCCCACCCCCGGCCCCGCCCGCCCTCCCCCGCACCCGCCGGAGCCCCCCCGCGCGCACGCTCCCCCCCGGGAGGGAGGAGGACGGCGGGGGGACGGCGGGGGACGGAGGGCGGGTGGAGGGACCGGGAGGAACGGGGCGCGGGAAAGATCCGCCGGACCGCCGGCACGGCCGGACCACGCCGCCGGGTTGAATCCTCCGGGCGGACTGCGCGGACCCCACCCGTTTACCTCTTAACGGTTTCACGCCCTCTTGAACTCTCTCTTCAAAGTTCTTTTCAACTTCCCTTACGGTACTTGTTGACTATCGGTCTCGTGCCGGTATTAGCCTTAGATGGAGTTTACCACCCGCTTTGGGCTGCATTCCCAAGCAACCCGACTCCGGGAAGGCCCGGACCCGGCGCGCGGGGGCCGCTACCGGCCTCACACCGTCCACGGGCTGGGCCTCGATCAGAAGGACTTGGGCCCCCCACGAGCGGCGCCGGGGAGTGGGCCTTCCGTACGCCACATTTCCCGCGCCCCACCGCGGGGCGGGGATTCGGCGCTGGGCTCTTCCCTGTTCACTCGCCGTTACTGAGGGAATCCTGGTTAGTTTCTTTTCCTCCGCTGACTAATATGCTTAAATTCAGCGGGTCGCCACGTCTGATCTGAGGTCGCGTCTCGGAGGGCGCGGCGGCGGCGGCCGCCGCCGCGCGCGGGAAGCCCGCGAGCGAGGCGGGGGAGCGACGGAGAGACGAGCGCCGCGGAGGAGGACCCCGGGCGCGCGAGGCCACGGCCGACGTCCGCCCGGCCTTCCGCCCCGCCCCGCCCCCCCCGCCACGACCGACCCCCGAAGGAGGGCGGGCGGGCGGGCGAGCGGGCGGGCGGGCGGAGAGACGCGGGCGGGCGGACGGGGGCACGAGCCGGCGGCACGGGCGAGGGGCCCCGCCGGGGAGGAGGGGGGCGGAGCGGGACGCCGCCACGCGCACGGCGGACGCGTCGCGGCGACGCGGGGGAGGAGAGGGCGGAGGGGCGGCGGCGGGCGCGGCGGGGCCGGCGGTCGCCCCCGACCGCCGACCTTACCCGCGCGCGTCCCACCGCCTCCCGACACCCGCCCCTCCGCCGCGAGCCGCCACGGCCCGTCGGGCGGCGGACGCGGCGCCCGCCCGCCCGCCCGCCCGGGGCTCGGGGCACACGGCGCGGCGCGGCCGCGACCCAGGGGAGGGCGCGCGGCGGCGGACGACGCCGCGGCGTCCCGCGGGTCACCGCCGGGGCACGCGTCCCCGGGGCGCGGCCCCGCGCACGCGACTCGGCCTCGGCGCGAGCCACCCCGACGGGGCGAGGCCGGGGAGGGGTCACGGTCCGGGACCCGGGCGCGCCGGGGACCGGCGAGGGGCCGGCCGGACGCACCGGGACGGACCGCCGACGGGGGCGAGCGGCGACCGGACAGGCGGCCCGGACGCGGGCCCCCCGAACCCGGCGGCCCCGACCGCGCGCCGCGGGACCCGTCTCGTCCCCGCCCCGGCCACCCCGAGGCCGCGTGCGGCGCGAGGGAGCCCCCGAAGGCACCGTGGCGGCCACGGGCACCTCGGCGCGAGCTCTCGCGTCTGTCTCTCCCTCGACTCGCGGGCGGCGGCCCCCACCCCGGGACCCCGCGCGGCGCCGCCGCCGCCGACCCCCACGCGCCTCCGACGACCGGGCGCCGGGGCGCGTGGGAGGAGGGGCGGGCGCGCGGGGCGGAGGAGGGGCACCGCGTCTGCACTTAGGGGGACGGAGGGCCCGGGGCGGGCCCTGCGAGAGACCCCCCAGCCGCGCACCCCGGGGCAGGCGACACCCACACCCCGGGGGCGATTGATCGTCAAGCGACGCTCAGACAGGCGTAGCCCCGGGAGGAACCCGGGGCCGCAAGTGCGTTCGAAGTGTCGATGATCAATGTGTCCTGCAATTCACATTAATTCTCGCAGCTAGCTGCGTTCTTCATCGACGCACGAGCCGAGTG
>NW_027225079.1:7500-47500 GCF_041296235.1 Equus asinus
CGCCACGGTGGTGGCGTCCGTGGCTACTACGCGCAAAGGAGGGGCGGCGGCTGGGGGGTCCGGTACCCCAAGGCACCCTCTCGGATCGCTAGAGAAGGCTTTCTCACCGAGGGCGTGTCGCCCCCGCCCATCGTCCGCCATCGGTCCCACCAAGGCGCTTACAGACACCATGGCCACGCAACGCAGGAGGGGTCTGCGGTAGAGGTAAGGCCTAGAGCAAGTCGGAGCGTCCGTGGTCAGGGCCGCGAGCCCGCGCTGCCCCGGGCTCGCCATCTCTGGCCACACTGGGCTTAGCTAGGGATCTACAAGGCCCCTGTGCGGCTCCCAAGTCAGTGCCTCCTCTCAGGCCGAGAGACCAAGGGAGGCAGAGACTGGGACGGAGGTGCCGATCAAACAGCACCTCCCAACCAAAGAGCCAGCGCCACGCCGCTGGCTCGGCCCGCCACGGTCACTCCCACACCCGCGGGGAAACCCCAGCAAGGGGAACACGCGGGCACGCGCCCGAGCCTGCCCGCCCCCACACGGCACGCCGTGGGGGGCGACGAGGCACCCGTCCACCCCGAGGGGGACGAGGGGCACGCCTCCCTTACCGACTCGACCCCTCCGCTCCTCAGACACACCAGCGCAGTGGTTACCTGAGGAGGCCGACGGGAACAGGGAACGACACCGCCACTCGGCCTCGGGCGCCTGAGGGACGACCTGGAACGCTCCAGGGGCACCGCCAACGGCCTGGGGAACGCGCTCACGCGCCCGGGAAGGCGCGCGGCGCGGCGGCAACACGGCCCGCCCCACCGCGGGGAGGGCCGCCCGCGAGACACAGCCAAGAGGCACAGGCGGAGCATCCGCCGCGTCACGGAGACCCCGACACCGCCCACGCCACGAGGCACGGGGCGGGGGAGCGAGGTCGGGCCGGATTCCGCACCCCTGCCGCCTCCCACACGCCACTCGCAGCGGGGGAGAACGGGCGAGGGGACCCGCGGGCAGAGCGAGAAGAGCGGTCCCGTTCGCCATGAACGTCCGTCCCTCGTCTGGCACGGCTTAGGCCCGGCCCGGGAGAGCACAGCATCACCACATCGGTCGGCAGCATAACGCGAGGGACCCCCGAGCAAGGGAAGGCCGGCGAGGACAGCGAGCGGAGGAGCCTGCTTCAGCCTCACCGACCCCTCTCCTCCTCCAGCAAGCGCGGGCGACCACCCCAGGACGAGAACGCCTGACACGCACTGGCACGGAGCCGGTGGGATGGGGTAAGTCGCGACCGCACCCGGGTGCCGGCGGCAGGGAGTGCACGTGGTAGAGGACCCCGCGCCCCTAACCCCGCCGCCCTCGGGTACCAGAGACCGGAGGTGGCACCACGGTCGTGGGGGCGCCTGGAACGCACAAGAGCCGGCGCGCAGGCCCCAGCGGGCGGCTCAAGCGGCGGGGGTGGAAACGGGCGTCCGGTTCTCGGCCAGAGCCCGGAGCCCTCCCCGCACACGCATCCAGGCACCCGGAAGCTCTCGGGCGACTGTCACCCGAGCAGAGCGTGTCAGCACTTACCTGGCGGCACAAAACCACCCATTCGGGGGCAAGAATCGCCGCGCCCGGAGACGGGGCCCACCCACGGATCACCAGGGGAACCCCTGGATCACGGCCACGGCCACCAGACCCCAAGCACGACCCCATCGCCACCAGGCCCGGAGCTCCCGGGGCCATCTGGTCGACCCCAGAAGCGTGGCGGCAGGGGGAGCCGGGGACAGCCTCCCCGGGCCGCCCGCGCGGGCCGGGACCGGTCGGTCCCTCCCTCTGAGTCGCCGGGTCAGGACTTAGAAAAGAATTCCGCGGAGGCGCCTCCGGCGACCGGGCCCGGGGCGGGACCGTGGCTCCCGTCCCTCAGCCGGGGCTCCACCTACGCCTCGAGCCGGCCCCCTCCCGCCTCCGGACAAAGACGCGACCCGCGAAACTCGGAGAGAGAAGTCCGGTCCGACGGCCCGGACCCACCCCGGGCACGCGTCCGGGCCGGGGACGCCCTCCCCGGCCCGCCCTCGAGGGCTCCCGGGGCCGGTCCACGCTCTTCTCCAGGGCGGGACTTGGAAAAAAAAACTGCCACGGAGGAGGAGGCATCCGAGGACCGGGCCCGGTCCCCACCGCCAGAGCCGGTCGACTCGGAAGACCAGTGGGGAAAAGGCCAGCCCGGCGGCCGAGCCCGTCGCGCCCTCCACGGGCCTCCCCCGCAAGGCCCCGGCCGGTCGCCCACCTCCGGAGCGGGGCGCGGAAAGGGGATCGGCGACGCGGAAGGCCCGACCACCGGGCCGCCCTCGGGACGACGGCCGGGCACGGGACGAGCTCCCTCGCCCGTTCCCCCGCGGCGGCCCCCCACCCCCTCCCGGGGACGGAGGGGCACCGGCGGCTGCTGGTCGACCCGTCCGGGAGGCCCCACACCCCGGCCGGCACCGGGCGGCGCGGCGACAGCCACCTCCCTCAGTAGCCTGCACCTCCAATCTCCGGCGAGCGGGCGTCGCGCTCACGCCCCGGCGCCACCGGGCCAGATCCCGCCAGCGACGCCGGCCTCCCGGGACTCTGCCTCGGTCACCGCGGCCGAGTCCCGTCCCTTGGCCCGCGTCGCCGGAGCTCCGGAGGAAAGAGACGATATAAAAGCGGCCGCCAGGTGGCACCCGGCGACCGACGACCGCCTCAGCGGGACGGAGCCGGAGCGCGGGCCCGCCGGGGAGCACAGCCGGGCCGCCGGGCCGCCCGATCCCGTCCCGGAGCCCCCTCGGACCCAGCCTCCCGGCCCAGTGCGGCCCCGGGGCGTCCGCCCGCGGGCTCCCGGCCGCCAAGGCGCAGCCCCAGCCGCAGGAGGGGGACTCGGAAAAGGTTTCTCGGGCGATCACCGGGAAGGGGAAGGGGAGAGTTCCCCCCAGAGAGGCCAGGGGGCGGCCCGGGCCGGGCTGGGCCGGTGCGGCCGGGAGGCCGCCGCTTCCCGGAGCGGCTGGAGCGCCCCCGGGGTTCCCGGGAGGACTTAGAAAATCAGGGCGGGCGGGGACGGTCAAACCGAAACCAGGCACGTCATCCGAGAAGGACCGTGATGACGGGAGGAGGAAAGCTTTCCAGTCCAGAGGGCCTGTCGAAGGCAGGCGGAGAGTCTACCCGCTGAAACTGACGAAGATGGGCAAAAGAAGCTAGCTCAGGCGCCGACATTTAAGGAAATAAAAAAAAAAAAGCACGAGGGCGTGGAGAAATGGGGAAAAATCAACACTGAGAAATCTACCCTCTGAAACCGACGAAGATGGGCAACAGGGGCTAGCTCAGGTGGCAATTTTTAAGGAAAAATGAAAGGAAGTGCGTGGAGACCTGGGGAAAAAGCAACACGGAGAAATCTACCCTCTAGAACTGAGAAAGAAGCGCAACAGAGGCTAGCTCAGGTGGCAATCTTTAAGCAAAAAAAATAAAATAAAAAAATACAATGGCGAGGAGACGCGGTCAAAAAGCAACCCTGAAAAAGGTACCCTCTGAAACTGAGGAAGCAGGGCAACAGTGCCTAGCTCAGGTGACAATCTTTAAGCAAAAGAAACACACAAGGGCGTGGGGAGCTGGGGAAAAGGCAACACTGAGAAATCCACCCTCTGAAACTGACGAAGATGGGCAAGAGAGGCTGGCTTCAGGTGGCAATCTTTCAGCAAAAGAAACACACAAGGGCGTGGGGAGCTGGGGAAAAGGCAACACTGAGAAATCCACCCTCTGAAACGGACGAAGATGGGCAAGAGAGGCTACCTCAGGTGGCAATCCTTAAGCAAAAACAAAGCACAAAGGCGTGGAGCCCTGGGGACAAAGCAACCCTGAAATATCTACCCTCTGAAACTGAGGAACATGGGCAAGAGAGGCTAGCTCAGGTGGCACTCGTTAAGCAAAAACAAAACCCAAAGGCGTGGAGACCTGGGGAAAAAGCAACCCTGAAATATCTACCCTCTGAAACTGAGGAAGATGGGCAAGAGAGGCTGGCTTCAGGTGGCAATCTTTAAGCAAAAGAAACACACAAGGGCGTGGGGAGCTGGGGAAAAGGCAACACTGAGAAATCCACCCTCTGAAACTGAGGAACATGGGCAAAAGAAGCTAGCTCAGGTTGCAACCTTTAAGCAGAAAAAAAACACAAGGGCGTGCAGACCTGGCAAAAAAGCAACAGTGAGAAATCTACCCTCTGAAACCGACGAAGATGGACAACAGAGGCTAGCTCAGGTGGCAATTTTTAAGGAAAAATAAAAGGAAGTGCGTGGAGACCTGGGGAAAAAGCAACACGGAGAAATCTACCCTCTAGAACTGAGAAAGAAGCGCAACAGAGGCTAGCTCAGGTGGCAATCTTTAAGCAAAAAAAATAAAATAAAAAAATACAATGGCGAGGAGACCCGGTCAAAAAGCAACCCTGAAAAAGGTACCCTCTGAAACTGAGGAAGCAGGGCAACAGTGCCTAGCTCAGGTGACAATCTTTAAGCAAAAGAAACACACAAGGGCGTGGGGAGCTGGCGAAAAGGCAACACTGAGAAATCCACCCTCTGAAACGGACGAAGATGGGCAACAGAGGCTAGCTCAGGTGGCAATCTTTAAGCAAAAGAAACACACAAGGGCGTGGAGACCTGGGGAAAAAGCAACACGGAGAAATCCACCCTCTGAAACTGAGGAAGATGGGCAAGAGAGGCTACCTCAGGTGGCAATCCTTAAGCAAAAACAAAGCACAAAGGCGTGGAGCCCTGGGGACAAAGCAACCCTGAAATATCTACCCTCTGAAACTGAGGAACATGGGCAAGAGAGGCTAGCTCAGGTGGCACTCGTTAAGCAAAAACAAAACCCAAAGGCGTGGAGACCTGGGGAAAAAGCAACCCTGAAATATCTACCCTCTGAAACTGAGGAAGATGGGCAAGAGAGGCTGGCTTCAGGTGGCAATCTTTAAGCAAAAGAAACACACAAGGGCGTGGGGAGCTGGGGAAAAGGCAACACTGAGAAATCCACCCTCTGAAACGGACGAAGATGGGCAACAGAGGCTAGCTCAGGTGGCAATCGTTAAGCAAAAGAAACACACAAGGGCGTGGAGGCCTGGGGAAAAAGCAACACGGAGAAATCCACCCTCTGAAACTGAGGAACATGGGCAAAAGAAGCTAGCTCAGGTTGCAACCTTTAAGCAGAAAAAAAACACAAGGGCGTGCAGACCTGGCAAAAAAGCAACAGTGAGAAATCTACCCTCTGAAACCGACGAAGATGGACAACAGAGGCTAGCTCAGGTGGCAATTTTTAAGGAAAAATAAAAGGAAGTGCGTGGAGACCTGGGGAAAAAGCAACACGGAGAAATCTACCCTCTAGAACTGAGAAAGAAGCGCAACAGAGGCTAGCTCAGGTGGCAATCTTTAAGCAAAAAAAATAAGATAAAAAAATACAATGGCGAGGAGACCCGGTCAAAAAGCAACCCTGAAAAAGGTACCCTCTGAAACTGAGGAAGCAGGGCAACAGTGCCTAGCTCAGGTGACAATCTTTAAGCAAAAGAAACACACAAGGGCGTGGGGAGCTGGCGAAAAGGCAACACTGAGAAATCCACCCTCTGAAACGGACGAAGATGGGCAACAGAGGCTAGCTCAGGTGGCAATCTTTAAGCAAAAGAAACACACAAGGGCGTGGAGACCTGGGGAAAAAGCAACACGGAGAAATCCACCCTCTGAAACTGAGGAAGATGGGCAAGAGAGGCTACCTCAGGTGGCAATCCTTAAGCAAAAACAAAGCACAAAGGCGTGGAGCCCTGGGGACAAAGCAACCCTGAAATATCTACCCTCTGAAACTGAGGAACATGGGCAAGAGAGGCTAGCTCAGGTGGCACTCGTTAAGCAAAAACAAAACCCAAAGGCGTGGAGACCTGGGGAAAAAGCAACCCTGAAATATCTACCCTCTGAAACTGAGGAAGATGGGCAAGAGAGGCTGGCTTCAGGTGGCAATCTTTAAGCAAAAGAAACACACAAGGGCGTGGGGAGCTGGGGAAAAGGCAACACTGAGAAATCCACCCTCTGAAACGGACGAAGATGGGCAACAGAGGCTAGCTCAGGTGGCAATCGTTAAGCAAAAGAAACACACAAGGGCGTGGAGGCCTGGGGAAAAAGCAACACGGAGAAATCCACCCTCTGAAACTGACGAACATGGGCGAAAGAAGCTAGCTCAGGTTGCAACCTTTAAGCAGAAAAAAAACACAAGGGCGTGCAGACCTGGCAAAAAAGCAACAGTGAGAAATCTACCCTCTGAAACCGACGAAGATGGACAACAGAGGCTAGCTCAGGTGGCAATTTTTAAGGAAAAATAAAAGGAAGTGCGTGGAGACCTGGGGAAAAAGCAACACGGAGAAATCTACCCTCTAGAACTGAGAAAGAAGCGCAACAGAGGCTAGCTCAGGTGGCAATCTTTAAGCAAAAAAAATAAAATAAAAAAATACAATGGCGAGGAGACCCGGTCAAAAAGCAACCCTGAAAAAGGTACCCTCTGAAACTGAGGAAGCAGGGCAACAGTGCCTAGCTCAGGTGACAATCTTTAAGCAAAAGAAACACACAAGGGCGTGGGGAGCTGGCGAAAAGGCAACACTGAGAAATCCACCCTCTGAAACGGACGAAGATGGGCAACAGAGGCTAGCTCAGGTGGCAATCTTTAAGCAAAAGAAACACACAAGGGCGTGGAGACCTGGGGAAAAAGCAACACGGAGAAATCCACCCTCTGAAACTGAGGAAGATGGGCAAGAGAGGCTACCTCAGGTGGCAATCCTTAAGCAAAAACAAAGCACAAAGGCGTGGAGCCCTGGGGACAAAGCAACCCTGAAATATCTACCCTCTGAAACTGAGGAACATGGGCAAGAGAGGCTAGCTCAGGTGGCACTCGTTAAGCAAAAACAAAACACAAAGGCGTGGAGACCTGGGGAAAAAGCAACCCTGAAATATCTACCCTCTGAAACTGAGGAAGATGGGCAAGAGAGGCTGGCTTCAGGTGGCAATCTTTAAGCAAAAGAAACACACAAGGGCGTGGAGGCCTGGGGAAAAAGCAACACGGAGAAATCCACCCTCTGAAACTGAGGGACATGGGCAAAAGAAGCTAGCTCAGGTTGCAACCTTTAAGCAGAAAAAAAACACAAGGGCGTGCAGACCTGGCAAAAAAGCAACAGTGAGAAATCTACCCTCTGAAACCGACGAAGATGGACAACAGAGGCTAGCTCAGGTGGCAATTTTTAAGGAAAAATAAAAGGAAGTGCGTGGAGACCTGGGGAAAAAGCAACACGGAGAAATCTACCCTCTAGAACTGAGAAAGAAGCGCAACAGAGGCTAGCTCAGGTGGCAATCTTTAAGCAAAAAAAATAAGATAAAAAAATACAATGGCGAGGAGACCCTGTCAAAAAGCAACCCTGAAAAAGGTACCCTCTGAAACTGAGGAAGCAGGGCAACAGTGCCTAGCTCAGGTGACAATCTTTAAGCAAAAGAAACACACAAGGGCGTGGGGAGCTGGCGAAAAGGCAACACTGAGAAATCCACCCTCTGAAACGGACGAAGATGGGCAACAGAGGCTAGCTCAGGTGGCAATCTTTAAGCAAAAGAAACACACAAGGGCGTGGAGACCTGGGGAAAAAGCAACACGGAGAAATCCACCCTCTGAAACTGAGGAAGATGGGCAAGAGAGGCTACCTCAGGTGGCAATCCTTAAGCAAAAACAAAGCACAAAGGCGTGGAGCCCTGGGGACAAAGCAACCCTGAAATATCTACCCTCTGAAACTGAGGAACATGGGCAAGAGAGGCTAGCTCAGGTGGCACTCGTTAAGCAAAAACAAAACCCAAAGGCGTGGAGACCTGGGGAAAAAGCAACCCTGAAATATCTACCCTCTGAAACTGAGGAAGATGGGCAAGAGAGGCTGGCTTCAGGTGGCAAACGTTAAGCAAAAGAAACACACAAGGGCGTGGAGACCTGGGGAAACAGCAACACGGAGATATCGACCCTCTGAAACTCAGGAAGATGGGCAAGAGAGGCTAGCTCAGGTGGCAATCGTTAAGCAAAAACAAAACCCAAAGGCGTGGAGACCTGGGGAAAAAGCAACCCTGAAATATCTACCCTCTGAAACTGAGGAAGATGGGCAAGAGAGGCTGGCTTCAGGTGGCAATCTTTAAGCAAAAGAAACACACAAGGGCGTGGGGAGCTGGGGAAAAGGCAACACTGAGAAATCCACCCTCTGAAACGGACGAAGATGGGCAACAGAGGCTAGCTCAGGTGGCAATCGTTAAGCAAAAGAAACACACAAGGGCGTGGAGGCCTGGGGAAAAAGCAACACGGAGAAATCCACCCTCTGAAACTGAGGGACATGGGCAAAAGAAGCTAGCTCAGGTTGCAACCTTTAAGCAGAAAAAAAACACAAGGGCGTGCAGACCTGGCAAAAAAGCAACAGTGAGAAATCTACCCTCTGAAACCGACGAAGATGGACAACAGAGGCTAGCTCAGGTGGCAATTTTTAAGGAAAAATAAAAGGAAGTGCGTGGAGACCTGGGGAAAAAGCAACACGGAGAAATCTACCCTCTAGAACTGAGAAAGAAGCGCAACAGAGGCTAGCTCAGGTGGCAATCTTTAAGCAAAAAAAATAAGATAAAAAAATACAATGGCGAGGAGACCCGGTCAAAAAGCAACCCTGAAAAAGGTACCCTCTGAAACTGAGGAAGCAGGGCAACAGTGCCTAGCTCAGGTGACAATCTTTAAGCAAAAGAAACACACAAGGGCGTGGAGACCTGGGGAAAAAGCAACCCTGAAATATCTACCCTCTGAAACTGAGGAAGATGGGCAAGAGAGGCTGGCTTCAGGTGGCAATCTTTAAGCAAAAGAAACACACAAGGGCGTGGAGACCTGGGGAAAAAGCAACACGGAGAAATCCACCCTCTGAAACTGAGGGACATGGGCAAAAGAAGCTAGCTCAGGTTGCAACCTTTAAGCAGAAAAAAAACACAAGGGCGTGCAGACCTGGCAAAAAAGCAACAGTGAGAAATCTACCCTCTGAAACCGACGAAGATGGACAACAGAGGCTAGCTCAGGTGGCAATTTTTAAGGAAAAATAAAAGGAAGTGCGTGGAGACCTGGGGAAAAAGCAACACGGAGAAATCTACCCTCTAGAACTGAGAAAGAAGCGCAACAGAGGCTAGCTCAGGTGGCAATCTTTAAGCAAAAAAAATAAGATAAAAAAATACAATGGCGAGGAGACCCGGTCAAAAAGCAACCCTGAAAAAGGTACCCTCTGAAACTGAGGAAGCAGGGCAACAGTGCCTAGCTCAGGTGACAATCTTTAAGCAAAAGAAACACACAAGGGCGTGGGGAGCTGGCGAAAAGGCAACACTGAGAAATCCACCCTCTGAAACGGACGAAGATGGGCAACAGAGGCTAGCTCAGGTGGCAATCTTTAAGCAAAAGAAACACACAAGGGCGTGGAGACCTGGGGAAACAGCAACACGGAGATATCGACCCTCTGAAACTCAGGAAGATGGGCAAGAGAGGCTAGCTCAGGTGGCAATCGTTAAGCAAAAACAAAACCCAAAGGCGTGGAGACCTGGGGAAAAAGCAACCCTGAAATATCTACCCTCTGAAACTGAGGAAGATGGGCAAGAGAGGCTGGCTTCAGGTGGCAATCTTTAAGCAAAAGAAACACACAAGGGCGTGGGGAGCTGGGGAAAAGGCAACACTGAGAAATCCACCCTCTGAAACGGACGAAGATGGGCAACAGAGGCTAGCTCAGGTGGCAATCTTTAAGCAAAAGAAACACACAAGGGCGTGGAGACCTGGGGAAAAAGCAACACGGAGAAATCCACCCTCTGAAACTGAGGAAGATGGGCAAGAGAGGCTACCTCAGGTGGCAATCCTTAAGCAAAAACAAAGCACAAAGGCGTGGAGCCCTGGGGACAAAGCAACCCTGAAATATCTACCCTCTGAAACTGAGGAACATGGGCAAGAGAGGCTAGCTCAGGTGGCACTCGTTAAGCAAAAACAAAACCCAAAGGCGTGGAGACCTGGGGAAAAAGCAACCCTGAAATATCTACCCTCTGAAACTGAGGAAGATGGGCAAGAGAGGCTGGCTTCAGGTGGCAATCTTTAAGCAAAAGAAACACACAAGGGCGTGGGGAGCTGGGGAAAAGGCAACACTGAGAAATCCACCCTCTGAAACGGACGAAGATGGGCAACAGAGGCTAGCTCAGGTGGCAATCGTTAAGCAAAAGAAACACACAAGGGCGTGGAGGCCTGGGGAAAAAGCAACACGGAGAAATCCACCCTCTGAAACTGAGGAACATGGGCAAAAGAAGCTAGCTCAGGTTGCAACCTTTAAGCAGAAAAAAAACACAAGGGCGTGCAGACCTGGCAAAAAAGCAACAGTGAGAAATCTACCCTCTGAAACCGACGAAGATGGACAACAGAGGCTAGCTCAGGTGGCAATTTTTAAGGAAAAATAAAAGGAAGTGCGTGGAGACCTGGGGAAAAAGCAACACGGAGAAATCTACCCTCTAGAACTGAGAAAGAAGCGCAACAGAGGCTAGCTCAGGTGGCAATCTTTAAGCAAAAAAAATAAAATAAAAAAATACAATGGCGAGGAGACCCGGTCAAAAAGCAACCCTGAAAAAGGTACCCTCTGAAACTGAGGAAGCAGGGCAACAGTGCCTAGCTCAGGTGACAATCTTTAAGCAAAAGAAACACACAAGGGCGTGGGGAGCTGGCGAAAAGGCAACACTGAGAAATCCACCCTCTGAAACGGACGAAGATGGGCAACAGAGGCTAGCTCAGGTGGCAATCTTTAAGCAAAAGAAACACACAAGGGCGTGGAGACCTGGGGAAAAAGCAACACGGAGAAATCCACCCTCTGAAACTGAGGAAGATGGGCAAGAGAGGCTACCTCAGGTGGCAATCCTTAAGCAAAAACAAAGCACAAAGGCGTGGAGCCCTGGGGACAAAGCAACCCTGAAATATCTACCCTCTGAAACTGAGGAACATGGGCAAGAGAGGCTAGCTCAGGTGGCACTCGTTAAGCAAAAACAAAACCCAAAGGCGTGGAGACCTGGGGAAAAAGCAACCCTGAAATATCTACCCTCTGAAACTGAGGAAGATGGGCAAGAGAGGCTGGCTTCAGGTGGCAATCTTTAAGCAAAAGAAACACACAAGGGCGTGGGGAGCTGGGGAAAAGGCAACACTGAGAAATCCACCCTCTGAAACTGAGGAACATGGGCAAAAGAAGCTAGCTCAGGTTGCAACCTTTAAGCAGAAAAAAAACACAAGGGCGTGCAGACCTGGCAAAAAAGCAACAGTGAGAAATCTACCCTCTGAAACCGACGAAGATGGACAACAGAGGCTAGCTCAGGTGGCAATTTTTAAGGAAAAATAAAAGGAAGTGCGTGGAGACCTGGGGAAAAAGCAACACGGAGAAATCTACCCTCTAGAACTGAGAAAGAAGCGCAACAGAGGCTAGCTCAGGTGGCAATCTTTAAGCAAAAAAAATAAGATAAAAAAATACAATGGCGAGGAGACCCGGTCAAAAAGCAACCCTGAAAAAGGTACCCTCTGAAACTGAGGAAGCAGGGCAACAGTGCCTAGCTCAGGTGACAATCTTTAAGCAAAAGAAACACACAAGGGCGTGGGGAGCTGGCGAAAAGGCAACACTGAGAAATCCACCCTCTGAAACGGACGAAGATGGGCAACAGAGGCTAGCTCAGGTGGCAATCTTTAAGCAAAAGAAACACACAAGGGCGTGGAGACCTGGGGAAAAAGCAACACGGAGAAATCCACCCTCTGAAACTGAGGAAGATGGGCAAGAGAGGCTACCTCACGTGGCAATCCTTAAGCAAAAACAAAGCACAAAGGCGTGGAGCCCTGGGGACAAAGCAACCCTGAAATATCTACCCTCTGAAACTGAGGAACATGGGCAAGAGAGGCTAGCTCAGGTGGCACTCGTTAAGCAAAAACAAAACCCAAAGGCGTGGAGACCTGGGGAAAAAGCAACCCTGAAATATCTACCCTCTGAAACTGAGGAAGATGGGCAAGAGAGGCTGGCTTCAGGTGGCAATCTTTAAGCAAAAGAAACACACAAGGGCGTGGGGAGCTGGGGAAAAGGCAACACTGAGAAATCCACCCTCTGAAACGGACGAAGATGGGCAACAGAGGCTAGCTCAGGTGGCAATCGTTAAGCAAAAGAAACACACAAGGGCGTGGAGGCCTGGGGAAAAAGCAACACGGAGAAATCCACCCTCTGAAACTGAGGAACATGGGCAAAAGAAGCTAGCTCAGGTTGCAACCTTTAAGCAGAAAAAAAACACAAGGGCGTGCAGACCTGGCAAAAAAGCAACAGTGAGAAATCTACCCTCTGAAACCGACGAAGATGGACAACAGAGGCTAGCTCAGGTGGCAATTTTTAAGGAAAAATAAAAGGAAGTGCGTGGAGACCTGGGGAAAAAGCAACACGGAGAAATCTACCCTCTAGAACTGAGAAAGAAGCGCAACAGAGGCTAGCTCAGGTGGCAATCTTTAAGCAAAAAAAATAAAATAAAAAAATACAATGGCGAGGAGACCCGGTCAAAAAGCAACCCTGAAAAAGGTACCCTCTGAAACTGAGGAAGCAGGGCAACAGTGCCTAGCTCAGGTGACAATCTTTAAGCAAAAGAAACACACAAGGGCGTGGGGAGCTGGCGAAAAGGCAACACTGAGAAATCCACCCTCTGAAACGGACGAAGATGGGCAACAGAGGCTAGCTCAGGTGGCAATCTTTAAGCAAAAGAAACACACAAGGGCGTGGAGACCTGGGGAAAAAGCAACACGGAGAAATCCACCCTCTGAAACTGAGGAAGATGGGCAAGAGAGGCTACCTCACGTGGCAATCCTTAAGCAAAAACAAAGCACAAAGGCGTGGAGCCCTGGGGACAAAGCAACCCTGAAATATCTACCCTCTGAAACTGAGGAACATGGGCAAGAGAGGCTAGCTCAGGTGGCACTCGTTAAGCAAAAACAAAACCCAAAGGCGTGGAGACCTGGGGAAAAAGCAACCCTGAAATATCTACCCTCTGAAACTGAGGAAGATGGGCAAGAGAGGCTGGCTTCAGGTGGCAATCTTTAAGCAAAAGAAACACACAAGGGCGTGGGGAGCTGGGGAAAAGGCAACACTGAGAAATCCACCCTCTGAAACTGAGGAACATGGGCAAAAGAAGCTAGCTCAGGTTGCAACCTTTAAGCAGAAAAAAAACACAAGGGCGTGCAGACCTGGCAAAAAAGCAACAGTGAGAAATCTACCCTCTGAAACCGACGAAGATGGACAACAGAGGCTAGCTCAGGTGGCAATTTTTAAGGAAAAATAAAAGGAAGTGCGTGGAGACCTGGGGAAAAAGCAACACGGAGAAATCTACCCTCTAGAACTGAGAAAGAAGCGCAACAGAGGCTAGCTCAGGTGGCAATCTTTAAGCAAAAAAAATAAAATAAAAAAATACAATGGCGAGGAGACCCGGTCAAAAAGCAACCCTGAAAAAGGTACCCTCTGAAACTGAGGAAGCAGGGCAACAGTGCCTAGCTCAGGTGACAATCTTTAAGCAAAAGAAACACACAAGGGCGTGGGGAGCTGGCGAAAAGGCAACACTGAGAAATCCACCCTCTGAAACGGACGAAGATGGGCAACAGAGGCTAGCTCAGGTGGCAATCTTTAAGCAAAAGAAACACACAAGGGCGTGGAGACCTGGGGAAAAAGCAACACGGAGAAATCCACCCTCTGAAACTGAGGAAGATGGGCAAGAGAGGCTACCTCACGTGGCAATCCTTAAGCAAAAACAAAGCACAAAGGCGTGGAGCCCTGGGGACAAAGCAACCCTGAAATATCTACCCTCTGAAACTGAGGAACATGGGCAAGAGAGGCTAGCTCAGGTGGCACTCGTTAAGCAAAAACAAAACCCAAAGGCGTGGAGACCTGGGGAAAAAGCAACCCTGAAATATCTACCCTCTGAAACTGAGGAAGATGGGCAAGAGAGGCTGGCTTCAGGTGGCAATCTTTAAGCAAAAGAAACACACAAGGGCGTGGGGAGCTGGGGAAAAGGCAACACTGAGAAATCCACCCTCTGAAACTGAGGAACATGGGCAAAAGAAGCTAGCTCAGGTTGCAACCTTTAAGCAGAAAAAAAACACAAGGGCGTGCAGACCTGGCAAAAAAGCAACAGTGAGAAATCTACCCTCTGAAACCGACGAAGATGGACAACAGAGGCTAGCTCAGGTGGCAATTTTTAAGGAAAAATAAAAGGAAGTGCGTGGAGACCTGGGGAAAAAGCAACACGGAGAAATCTACCCTCTAGAACTGAGAAAGAAGCGCAACAGAGGCTAGCTCAGGTGGCAATCTTTAAGCAAAAAAAATAAGATAAAAAAATACAATGGCGAGGAGACCCGGTCAAAAAGCAACCCTGAAAAAGGTACCCTCTGAAACTGAGGAAGCAGGGCAACAGTGCCTAGCTCAGGTGACAATCTTTAAGCAAAAGAAACACACAAGGGCGTGGGGAGCTGGCGAAAAGGCAACACTGAGAAATCCACCCTCTGAAACGGACGAAGATGGGCAACAGAGGCTAGCTCAGGTGGCAATCTTTAAGCAAAAGAAACACACAAGGGCGTGGAGACCTGGGGAAAAAGCAACACGGAGAAATCCACCCTCTGAAACTGAGGAAGATGGGCAAGAGAGGCTACCTCAGGTGGCAATCCTTAAGCAAAAACAAAGCACAAAGGCGTGGAGCCCTGGGGACAAAGCAACCCTGAAATATCTACCCTCTGAAACTGAGGAACATGGGCAAGAGAGGCTAGCTCAGGTGGCACTCGTTAAGCAAAAACAAAACCCAAAGGCGTGGAGACCTGGGGAAAAAGCAACCCTGAAATATCTACCCTCTGAAACTGAGGAAGATGGGCAAGAGAGGCTGGCTTCAGGTGGCAATCTTTAAGCAAAAGAAACACACAAGGGCGTGGGGAGCTGGGGAAAAGGCAACACTGAGAAATCCACCCTCTGAAACTGAGGAACATGGGCAAAAGAAGCTAGCTCAGGTTGCAACCTTTAAGCAGAAAAAAAACACAAGGGCGTGCAGACCTGGCAAAAAAGCAACAGTGAGAAATCTACCCTCTGAAACCGACGAAGATGGACAACAGAGGCTAGCTCAGGTGGCAATTTTTAAGGAAAAATAAAAGGAAGTGCGTGGAGACCTGGGGAAAAAGCAACACGGAGAAATCTACCCTCTAGAACTGAGAAAGAAGCGCAACAGAGGCTAGCTCAGGTGGCAATCTTTAAGCAAAAAAAATAAAATAAAAAAATACAATGGCGAGGAGACCCGGTCAAAAAGCAACCCTGAAAAAGGTACCCTCTGAAACTGAGGAAGCAGGGCAACAGTGCCTAGCTCAGGTGACAATCTTTAAGCAAAAGAAACACACAAGGGCGTGGGGAGCTGGCGAAAAGGCAACACTGAGAAATCCACCCTCTGAAACGGACGAAGATGGGCAACAGAGGCTAGCTCAGGTGGCAATCTTTAAGCAAAAGAAACACACAAGGGCGTGGAGACCTGGGGAAAAAGCAACACGGAGAAATCCACCCTCTGAAACTGAGGAAGATGGGCAAGAGAGGCTACCTCAGGTGGCAATCCTTAAGCAAAAACAAAGCACAAAGGCGTGGAGCCCTGGGGACAAAGCAACCCTGAAATATCTACCCTCTGAAACTGAGGAACATGGGCAAGAGAGGCTAGCTCAGGTGGCACTCGTTAAGCAAAAACAAAACCCAAAGGCGTGGAGACCTGGGGAAAAAGCAACCCTGAAATATCTACCCTCTGAAACTGAGGAAGATGGGCAAGAGAGGCTGGCTTCAGGTGGCAATCTTTAAGCAAAAGAAACACACAAGGGCGTGGGGAGCTGGGGAAAAGGCAACACTGAGAAATCCACCCTCTGAAACTGAGGAACATGGGCAAAAGAAGCTAGCTCAGGTTGCAACCTTTAAGCAGAAAAAAAACACAAGGGCGTGCAGACCTGGCAAAAAAGCAACAGTGAGAAATCTACCCTCTGAAACCGACGAAGATGGACAACAGAGGCTAGCTCAGGTGGCAATTTTTAAGGAAAAATAAAAGGAAGTGCGTGGAGACCTGGGGAAAAAGCAACACGGAGAAATCTACCCTCTAGAACTGAGAAAGAAGCGCAACAGAGGCTAGCTCAGGTGGCAATCTTTAAGCAAAAAAAATAAAATAAAAAAATACAATGGCGAGGAGACCCGGTCAAAAAGCAACCCTGAAAAAGGTACCCTCTGAAACTGAGGAAGCAGGGCAACAGTGCCTAGCTCAGGTGACAATCTTTAAGCAAAAGAAACACACAAGGGCGTGGGGAGCTGGCGAAAAGGCAACACTGAGAAATCCACCCTCTGAAACGGACGAAGATGGGCAACAGAGGCTAGCTCAGGTGGCAATCTTTAAGCAAAAGAAACACACAAGGGCGTGGAGACCTGGGGAAAAAGCAACACGGAGAAATCCACCCTCTGAAACTGAGGAAGATGGGCAAGAGAGGCTACCTCACGTGGCAATCCTTAAGCAAAAACAAAGCACAAAGGCGTGGAGCCCTGGGGACAAAGCAACCCTGAAATATCTACCCTCTGAAACTGAGGAACATGGGCAAGAGAGGCTAGCTCAGGTGGCACTCGTTAAGCAAAAACAAAACCCAAAGGCGTGGAGACCTGGGGAAAAAGCAACCCTGAAATATCTACCCTCTGAAACTGAGGAAGATGGGCAAGAGAGGCTGGCTTCAGGTGGCAATCTTTAAGCAAAAGAAACACACAAGGGCGTGGGGAGCTGGGGAAAAGGCAACACTGAGAAATCCACCCTCTGAAACTGAGGAACATGGGCAAAAGAAGCTAGCTCAGGTTGCAACCTTTAAGCAGAAAAAAAACACAAGGGCGTGCAGACCTGGCAAAAAAGCAACAGTGAGAAATCTACCCTCTGAAACCGACGAAGATGGACAACAGAGGCTAGCTCAGGTGGCAATTTTTAAGGAAAAATAAAAGGAAGTGCGTGGAGACCTGGGGAAAAAGCAACACGGAGAAATCTACCCTCTAGAACTGAGAAAGAAGCGCAACAGAGGCTAGCTCAGGTGGCAATCTTTAAGCAAAAAAAATAAAATAAAAAAATACAATGGCGAGGAGACCCGGTCAAAAAGCAACCCTGAAAAAGGTACCCTCTGAAACTGAGGAAGCAGGGCAACAGTGCCTAGCTCAGGTGACAATCTTTAAGCAAAAGAAACACACAAGGGCGTGGGGAGCTGGCGAAAAGGCAACACTGAGAAATCCACCCTCTGAAACGGACGAAGATGGGCAACAGAGGCTAGCTCAGGTGGCAATCTTTAAGCAAAAGAAACACACAAGGGCGTGGAGACCTGGGGAAAAAGCAACACGGAGAAATCCACCCTCTGAAACTGAGGAAGATGGGCAAGAGAGGCTACCTCAGGTGGCAATCCTTAAGCAAAAACAAAGCACAAAGGCGTGGAGCCCTGGGGACAAAGCAACCCTGAAATATCTACCCTCTGAAACTGAGGAACATGGGCAAGAGAGGCTAGCTCAGGTGGCACTCGTTAAGCAAAAACAAAACCCAAAGGCGTGGAGACCTGGGGAAAAAGCAACCCTGAAATATCTACCCTCTGAAACTGAGGAAGATGGGCAAGAGAGGCTGGCTTCAGGTGGCAATCTTTAAGCAAAAGAAACACACAAGGGCGTGGGGAGCTGGGGAAAAGGCAACACTGAGAAATCCACCCTCTGAAACTGAGGAACATGGGCAAAAGAAGCTAGCTCAGGTTGCAACCTTTAAGCAGAAAAAAAACACAAGGGCGTGCAGACCTGGCAAAAAAGCAACAGTGAGAAATCTACCCTCTGAAACCGACGAAGATGGACAACAGAGGCTAGCTCAGGTGGCAATTTTTAAGGAAAAATAAAAGGAAGTGCGTGGAGACCTGGGGAAAAAGCAACACGGAGAAATCTACCCTCTAGAACTGAGAAAGAAGCGCAACAGAGGCTAGCTCAGGTGGCAATCTTTAAGCAAAAAAAATAAAATAAAAAAATACAATGGCGAGGAGACCCGGTCAAAAAGCAACCCTGAAAAAGGTACCCTCTGAAACTGAGGAAGCAGGGCAACAGTGCCTAGCTCAGGTGACAATCTTTAAGCAAAAGAAACACACAAGGGCGTGGGGAGCTGGCGAAAAGGCAACACTGAGAAATCCACCCTCTGAAACGGACGAAGATGGGCAACAGAGGCTAGCTCAGGTGGCAATCTTTAAGCAAAAGAAACACACAAGGGCGTGGAGACCTGGGGAAAAAGCAACACGGAGAAATCCACCCTCTGAAACTGAGGAAGATGGGCAAGAGAGGCTACCTCAGGTGGCAATCCTTAAGCAAAAACAAAGCACAAAGGCGTGGAGCCCTGGGGACAAAGCAACCCTGAAATATCTACCCTCTGAAACTGAGGAACATGGGCAAGAGAGGCTAGCTCAGGTGGCACTCGTTAAGCAAAAACAAAACCCAAAGGCGTGGAGACCTGGGGAAAAAGCAACCCTGAAATATCTACCCTCTGAAACTGAGGAAGATGGGCAAGAGAGGCTGGCTTCAGGTGGCAATCTTTAAGCAAAAGAAACACACAAGGGCGTGGGGAGCTGGGGAAAAGGCAACACTGAGAAATCCACCCTGTGAAACGGACGAAGATGGGCAACAGAGGCTAGCTCAGGTGGCAATCGTTAAGCAAAAGAAACACACAAGGGCGTGGAGGCCTGGGGAAAAAGCAACACGGAGAAATCCACCCTCTGAAACTGAGGGACATGGGCAAAAGAAGCTAGCTCAGGTTGCAACCTTTAAGCAGAAAAAAAACACAAGGGCGTGCAGACCTGGCAAAAAAGCAACAGTGAGAAATCTACCCTCTGAAACCGACGAAGATGGACAACAGAGGCTAGCTCAGGTGGCAATTTTTAAGGAAAAATAAAAGGAAGTGCGTGGAGACCTGGGGAAAAAGCAACACGGAGAAATCTACCCTCTAGAACTGAGAAAGAAGCGCAACAGAGGCTAGCTCAGGTGGCAATCTTTAAGCAAAAAAAATAAGATAAAAAAATACAATGGCGAGGAGACCCGGTCAAAAAGCAACCCTGAAAAAGGTACCCTCTGAAACTGAGGAAGCAGGGCAACAGTGCCTAGCTCAGGTGACAATCTTTAAGCAAAAGAAACACACAAGGGCGTGGGGAGCTGGCGAAAAGGCAACACTGAGAAATCCACCCTCTGAAACGGACGAAGATGGGCAACAGAGGCTAGCTCAGGTGGCAATCTTTAAGCAAAAGAAACACACAAGGGCGTGGAGACCTGGGGAAAAAGCAACACGGAGAAATCCACCCTCTGAAACTGAGGAAGATGGGCAAGAGAGGCTACCTCAGGTGGCAATCCTTAAGCAAAAACAAAGCACAAAGGCGTGGAGCCCTGGGGACAAAGCAACCCTGAAATATCTACCCTCTGAAACTGAGGAACATGGGCAAGAGAGGCTAGCTCAGGTGGCACTCGTTAAGCAAAAACAAAACCCAAAGGAGTGGAGACCTGGGGAAAAAGCAACCCTGAAATATCTACCCTCTGAAACTGAGGAAGATGGGCAAGAGAGGCTGGCTTCAGGTGGCAAACGTTAAGCAAAAGAAACACACAAGGGCGTGGAGACCTGGGGAAACAGCAACACGGAGATATCGACCCTCTGAAACTCAGGAAGATGGGCAAGAGAGGCTAGCTCAGGTGGCAATCGTTAAGCAAAAACAAAACCCAAAGGCGTGGAGACCTGGGGAAAAAGCAACCCTGAAATATCTACCCTCTGAAACTGAGGAAGATGGGCAAGAGAGGCTGGCTTCAGGTGGCAATCTTTAAGCAAAAGAAACACACAAGGGCGTGGGGAGCTGGGGAAAAGGCAACACTGAGAAATCCACCCTCTGAAACGGACGAAGATGGGCAACAGAGGCTAGCTCAGGTGGCAATCGTTAAGCAAAAGAAACACACAAGGGCGTGGAGGCCTGGGGAAAAAGCAACACGGAGAAATCCACCCTCTGAAACTGACGAACATGGGCGAAAGAAGCTAGCTCAGGTTGCAACCTTTAAGCAGAAAAAAAACACAAGGGCGTGCAGACCTGGCAAAAAAGCAACAGTGAGAAATCTACCCTCTGAAACCGACGAAGATGGACAACAGAGGCTAGCTCAGGTGGCAATTTTTAAGGAAAAATAAAAGGAAGTGCGTGGAGACCTGGGGAAAAAGCAACACGGAGAAATCTACCCTCTAGAACTGAGAAAGAAGCGCAACAGAGGCTAGCTCAGGTGGCAATCTTTAAGCAAAAAAAATAAAATAAAAAAATACAATGGCGAGGAGACCCGGTCAAAAAGCAACCCTGAAAAAGGTACCCTCTGAAACTGAGGAAGCAGGGCAACAGTGCCTAGCTCAGGTGACAATCTTTAAGCAAAAGAAACACACAAGGGCGTGGGGAGCTGGCGAAAAGGCAACACTGAGAAATCCACCCTCTGAAACGGACGAAGATGGGCAACAGAGGCTAGCTCAGGTGGCAATCTTTAAGCAAAAGAAACACACAAGGGCGTGGAGACCTGGGGAAAAAGCAACACGGAGAAATCCACCCTCTGAAACTGAGGAAGATGGGCAAGAGAGGCTACCTCAGGTGGCAATCCTTAAGCAAAAACAAAGCACAAAGGCGTGGAGCCCTGGGGACAAAGCAACCCTGAAATATCTACCCTCTGAAACTGAGGAACATGGGCAAGAGAGGCTAGCTCAGGTGGCACTCGTTAAGCAAAAACAAAACACAAAGGCGTGGAGACCTGGGGAAAAAGCAACCCTGAAATATCTACCCTCTGAAACTGAGGAAGATGGGCAAGAGAGGCTGGCTTCAGGTGGCAATCTTTAAGCAAAAGAAACACACAAGGGCGTGGAGGCCTGGGGAAAAAGCAACACGGAGAAATCCACCCTCTGAAACTGAGGGACATGGGCAAAAGAAGCTAGCTCAGGTTGCAACCTTTAAGCAGAAAAAAAACACAAGGGCGTGCAGACCTGGCAAAAAAGCAACAGTGAGAAATCTACCCTCTGAAACCGACGAAGATGGACAACAGAGGCTAGCTCAGGTGGCAATTTTTAAGGAAAAATAAAAGGAAGTGCGTGGAGACCTGGGGAAAAAGCAACACGGAGAAATCTACCCTCTAGAACTGAGAAAGAAGCGCAACAGAGGCTAGCTCAGGTGGCAATCTTTAAGCAAAAAAAATAAGATAAAAAAATACAATGGCGAGGAGACCCGGTCAAAAAGCAACCCTGAAAAAGGTACCCTCTGAAACTGAGGAAGCAGGGCAACAGTGCCTAGCTCAGGTGACAATCTTTAAGCAAAAGAAACACACAAGGGCGTGGAGACCTGGGGAAAAAGCAACCCTGAAATATCTACCCTCTGAAACTGAGGAAGATGGGCAAGAGAGGCTGGCTTCAGGTGGCAATCTTTAAGCAAAAGAAACACACAAGGGCGTGGAGACCTGGGGAAAAAGCAACACGGAGAAATCCACCCTTTGAAACTGAGGGACATGGGCAAAAGAAGCTAGCTCAGGTTGCAACCTTTAAGCAGAAAAAAAACACAAGGGCGTGCAGACCTGGCAAAAAAGCAACAGTGAGAAATCTACCCTCTGAAACCGACGAAGATGGACAACAGAGGCTAGCTCAGGTGGCAATTTTTAAGGAAAAATAAAAGGAAGTGCGTGGAGACCTGGGGAAAAAGCAACACGGAGAAATCTACCCTCTAGAACTGAGAAAGAAGCGCAACAGAGGCTAGCTCAGGTGGCAATCTTTAAGCAAAAAAAATAAGATAAAAAAATACAATGGCGAGGAGACCCGGTCAAAAAGCAACCCTGAAAAAGGTACCCTCTGAAACTGAGGAAGCAGGGCAACAGTGCCTAGCTCAGGTGACAATCTTTAAGCAAAAGAAACACACAAGGGCGTGGGGAGCTGGCGAAAAGGCAACACTGAGAAATCCACCCTCTGAAACGGACGAAGATGGGCAACAGAGGCTAGCTCAGGTGGCAATCTTTAAGCAAAAGAAACACACAAGGGCGTGGAGACCTGGGGAAACAGCAACACGGAGATATCGACCCTCTGAAACTCAGGAAGATGGGCAAGAGAGGCTAGCTCAGGTGGCAATCGTTAAGCAAAAACAAAACCCAAAGGCGTGGAGACCTGGGGAAAAAGCAACCCTGAAATATCTACCCTCTGAAACTGAGGAAGATGGGCAAGAGAGGCTGGCTTCAGGTGGCAATCTTTAAGCAAAAGAAACACACAAGGGCGTGGGGAGCTGGGGAAAAGGCAACACTGAGAAATCCACCCTCTGAAACGGACGAAGATGGGCAACAGAGGCTAGCTCAGGTGGCAATCTTTAAGCAAAAGAAACACACAAGGGCGTGGAGACCTGGGGAAAAAGCAACACGGAGAAATCCACCCTCTGAAACTGAGGAAGATGGGCAAGAGAGGCTACCTCAGGTGGCAATCCTTAAGCAAAAACAAAGCACAAAGGCGTGGAGCCCTGGGGACAAAGCAACCCTGAAATATCTACCCTCTGAAACTGAGGAACATGGGCAAGAGAGGCTAGCTCAGGTGGCACTCGTTAAGCAAAAACAAAACCCAAAGGCGTGGAGACCTGGGGAAAAAGCAACCCTGAAATATCTACCCTCTGAAACTGAGGAAGATGGGCAAGAGAGGCTGGCTTCAGGTGGCAATCTTTAAGCAAAAGAAACACACAAGGGCGTGGGGAGCTGGGGAAAAGGCAACACTGAGAAATCCACCCTCTGAAACGGACGAAGATGGGCAACAGAGGCTAGCTCAGGTGGCAATCGTTAAGCAAAAGAAACACACAAGGGCGTGGAGGCCTGGGGAAAAAGCAACACGGAGAAATCCACCCTCTGAAACTGAGGAACATGGGCAAAAGAAGCTAGCTCAGGTTGCAACCTTTAAGCAGAAAAAAAACACAAGGGCGTGCAGACCTGGCAAAAAAGCAACAGTGAGAAATCTACCCTCTGAAACCGACGAAGATGGACAACAGAGGCTAGCTCAGGTGGCAATTTTTAAGGAAAAATAAAAGGAAGTGCGTGGAGACCTGGGGAAAAAGCAACACGGAGAAATCTACCCTCTAGAACTGAGAAAGAAGCGCAACAGAGGCTAGCTCAGGTGGCAATCTTTAAGCAAAAAAAATAAAATAAAAAAATACAATGGCGAGGAGACCCGGTCAAAAAGCAACCCTGAAAAAGGTACCCTCTGAAACTGAGGAAGCAGGGCAACAGTGCCTAGCTCAGGTGACAATCTTTAAGCAAAAGAAACACACAAGGGCGTGGGGAGCTGGCGAAAAGGCAACACTGAGAAATCCACCCTCTGAAACGGACGAAGATGGGCAACAGAGGCTAGCTCAGGTGGCAATCTTTAAGCAAAAGAAACACACAAGGGCGTGGAGACCTGGGGAAAAAGCAACACGGAGAAATCCACCCTCTGAAACTGAGGAAGATGGGCAAGAGAGGCTACCTCAGGTGGCAATCCTTAAGCAAAAACAAAGCACAAAGGCGTGGAGCCCTGGGGACAAAGCAACCCTGAAATATCTACCCTCTGAAACTGAGGAACATGGGCAAGAGAGGCTAGCTCAGGTGGCACTCGTTAAGCAAAAACAAAACCCAAAGGCGTGGAGACCTGGGGAAAAAGCAACCCTGAAATATCTACCCTCTGAAACTGAGGAAGATGGGCAAGAGAGGCTGGCTTCAGGTGGCAATCTTTAAGCAAAAGAAACACACAAGGGCGTGGGGAGCTGGGGAAAAGGCAACACTGAGAAATCCACCCTCTGAAACGGACGAAGATGGGCAACAGAGGCTAGCTCAGGTGGCAATCGTTAAGCAAAAGAAACACACAAGGGCGTGGAGGCCTGGGGAAAAAGCAACACGGAGAAATCCACCCTCTGAAACTGAGGAACATGGGCAAAAGAAGCTAGCTCAGGTTGCAACCTTTAAGCAGAAAAAAAACACAAGGGCGTGCAGACCTGGCAAAAAAGCAACAGTGAGAAATCTACCCTCTGAAACCGACGAAGATGGACAACAGAGGCTAGCTCAGGTGGCAATTTTTAAGGAAAAATAAAAGGAAGTGCGTGGAGACCTGGGGAAAAAGCAACACGGAGAAATCTACCCTCTAGAACTGAGAAAGAAGCGCAACAGAGGCTAGCTCAGGTGGCAATCTTTAAGCAAAAAAAATAAAATAAAAAAATACAATGGCGAGGAGACCCGGTCAAAAAGCAACCCTGAAAAAGGTACCCTCTGAAACTGAGGAAGCAGGGCAACAGTGCCTAGCTCAGGTGACAATCTTTAAGCAAAAGAAACACACAAGGGCGTGGGGAGCTGGCGAAAAGGCAACACTGAGAAATCCACCCTCTGAAACGGACGAAGATGGGCAACAGAGGCTAGCTCAGGTGGCAATCTTTAAGCAAAAGAAACACACAAGGGCGTGGAGACCTGGGGAAAAAGCAACACGGAGAAATCCACCCTCTGAAACTGAGGAAGATGGGCAAGAGAGGCTACCTCAGGTGGCAATCCTTAAGCAAAAACAAAGCACAAAGGCGTGGAGCCCTGGGGACAAAGCAACCCTGAAATATCTACCCTCTGAAACTGAGGAACATGGGCAAGAGAGGCTAGCTCAGGTGGCACTCGTTAAGCAAAAACAAAACCCAAAGGCGTGGAGACCTGGGGAAAAAGCAACCCTGAAATATCTACCCTCTGAAACTGAGGAAGATGGGCAAGAGAGGCTGGCTTCAGGTGGCAATCTTTAAGCAAAAGAAACACACAAGGGCGTGGGGAGCTGGGGAAAAGGCAACACTGAGAAATCCACCCTCTGAAACGGACGAAGATGGGCAACAGAGGCTAGCTCAGGTGGCAATCGTTAAGCAAAAGAAACACACAAGGGCGTGGAGGCCTGGGGAAAAAGCAACACGGAGAAATCCACCCTCTGAAACTGAGGAACATGGGCAAAAGAAGCTAGCTCAGGTTGCAACCTTTAAGCAGAAAAAAAACACAAGGGCGTGCAGACCTGGCAAAAAAGCAACAGTGAGAAATCTACCCTCTGAAACCGACGAAGATGGACAACAGAGGCTAGCTCAGGTGGCAATTTTTAAGGAAAAATAAAAGGAAGTGCGTGGAGACCTGGGGAAAAAGCAACACGGAGAAATCTACCCTCTAGAACTGAGAAAGAAGCGCAACAGAGGCTAGCTCAGGTGGCAATCTTTAAGCAAAAAAAATAAAATAAAAAAATACAATGGCGAGGAGACCCGGTCAAAAAGCAACCCTGAAAAAGGTACCCTCTGAAACTGAGGAAGCAGGGCAACAGTGCCTAGCTCAGGTGACAATCTTTAAGCAAAAGAAACACACAAGGGCGTGGGGAGCTGGCGAAAAGGCAACACTGAGAAATCCACCCTCTGAAACGGACGAAGATGGGCAACAGAGGCTAGCTCAGGTGGCAATCTTTAAGCAAAAGAAACACACAAGGGCGTGGAGACCTGGGGAAAAAGCAACACGGAGAAATCCACCCTCTGAAACTGAGGAAGATGGGCAAGAGAGGCTACCTCAGGTGGCAATCCTTAAGCAAAAACAAAGCACAAAGGCGTGGAGCCCTGGGGACAAAGCAACCCTGAAATATCTACCCTCTGAAACTGAGGAACATGGGCAAGAGAGGCTAGCTCAGGTGGCACTCGTTAAGCAAAAACAAAACCCAAAGGCGTGGAGACCTGGGGAAAAAGCAACCCTGAAATATCTACCCTCTGAAACTGAGGAAGATGGGCAAGAGAGGCTGGCTTCAGGTGGCAATCTTTAAGCAAAAGAAACACACAAGGGCGTGGGGAGCTGGGGAAAAGGCAACACTGAGAAATCCACCCTCTGAAACTGAGGAACATGGGCAAAAGAAGCTAGCTCAGGTTGCAACCTTTAAGCAGGAAAAAAACACAAGGGCGTGCAGACCTGGCAAAAAAGCAACAGTGAGAAATCTACCCTCTGAAACCGACGAAGATGGACAACAGAGGCTAGCTCAGGTGGCAATTTTTAAGGAAAAATAAAAGGAAGTGCGTGGAGACCTGGGGAAAAAGCAACACGGAGAAATCTACCCTCTAGAACTGAGAAAGAAGCGCAACAGAGGCTAGCTCAGGTGGCAATCTTTAAGCAAAAAAAATAAAATAAAAAAATACAATGGCGAGGAGACCCGGTCAAAAAGCAACCCTGAAAAAGGTACCCTCTGAAACTGAGGAAGCAGGGCAACAGTGCCTAGCTCAGGTGACAATCTTTAAGCAAAAGAAACACACAAGGGCGTGGGGAGCTGGCGAAAAGGCAACACTGAGAAATCCACCCTCTGAAACGGACGAAGATGGGCAACAGAGGCTAGCTCAGGTGGCAATCTTTAAGCAAAAGAAACACACAAGGGCGTGGAGACCTGGGGAAAAAGCAACACGGAGAAATCCACCCTCTGAAACTGAGGAAGATGGGCAAGAGAGGCTACCTCAGGTGGCAATCCTTAAGCAAAAACAAAGCACAAAGGCGTGGAGCCCTGGGGACAAAGCAACCCTGAAATATCTACCCTCTGAAACTGAGGAACATGGGCAAGAGAGGCTAGCTCAGGTGGCACTCGTTAAGCAAAAACAAAACCCAAAGGCGTGGAGACCTGGGGAAAAAGCAACCCTGAAATATCTACCCTCTGAAACTGAGGAAGATGGGCAAGAGAGGCTGGCTTCAGGTGGCAATCTTTAAGCAAAAGAAACACACAAGGGCGTGGGGAGCTGGGGAAAAGGCAACACTGAGAAATCCACCCTCTGAAACTGAGGAACATGGGCAAAAGAAGCTAGCTCAGGTTGCAACCTTTAAGCAGAAAAAAAACACAAGGGCGTGCAGACCTGGCAAAAAAGCAACAGTGAGAAATCTACCCTCTGAAACCGACGAAGATGGACAACAGAGGCTAGCTCAGGTGGCAATTTTTAAGGAAAAATAAAAGGAAGTGCGTGGAGACCTGGGGAAAAAGCAACACGGAGAAATCTACCCTCTAGAACTGAGAAAGAAGCGCAACAGAGGCTAGCTCAGGTGGCAATCTTTAAGCAAAAAAAATAAAATAAAAAAATACAATGGCGAGGAGACCCGGTCAAAAAGCAACCCTGAAAAAGGTACCCTCTGAAACTGAGGAAGCAGGGCAACAGTGCCTAGCTCAGGTGACAATCTTTAAGCAAAAGAAACACACAAGGGCGTGGGGAGCTGGCGAAAAGGCAACACTGAGAAATCCACCCTCTGAAACGGACGAAGATGGGCAACAGAGGCTAGCTCAGGTGGCAATCTTTAAGCAAAAGAAACACACAAGGGCGTGGAGACCTGGGGAAAAAGCAACACGGAGAAATCCACCCTCTGAAACTGAGGAAGATGGGCAAGAGAGGCTACCTCAGGTGGCAATCCTTAAGCAAAAACAAAGCACAAAGGCGTGGAGCCCTGGGGACAAAGCAACCCTGAAATATCTACCCTCTGAAACTGAGGAACATGGGCAAGAGAGGCTAGCTCAGGTGGCAATCGTTAAGCAAAAACAAAGCACAAAGGCGTGGAGACCTGGGGAAAAAGCAACCCTGAAATATCTACCCTCTGAAACTGAGGAAGATGGGCAAGAGAGGCTGGCTTCAGGTGGCAATCTTTAAGCAAAAGAAACACACAAGGGCGTGGGGAGCTGGTGAAAAGGCAACACTGAGAAATCCACCCTCTGAAACGGACGAAGATGGGCAACAGAGGCTAGCTCAGGTGGCAATCGTTAAGCAAAAGAAACACACAAGGGCGTGGAGGCCTGGGGAAAAAGCAACACGGAGAAATCCACCCTCTGAAACTGAGGAACATGGGCAAAAGAAGCTAGCTCAGGTTGCAACCTTTAAGCAGAAAAAAAACACAAGGGCGTGCAGACCTGGCAAAAAAGCAACAGTGAGAAATCTACCCTCTGAAACCGACGAAGATGGACAACAGAGGCTAGCTCAGGTGGCAATTTTTAAGGAAAAATAAAAGGAAGTGCGTGGAGACCTGGGGAAAAAGCAACACGGAGAAATCTACCCTCTAGAACTGAGAAAGAAGCGCAACAGAGGCTAGCTCAGGTGGCAATCTTTAAGCAAAAAAAATAAAATAAAAAAATACAATGGCGAGGAGACCCGGTCAAAAAGCAACCCTGAAAAAGGTACCCTCTGAAACTGAGGAAGCAGGGCAACAGTGCCTAGCTCAGGTGACAATCTTTAAGCAAAAGAAACACACAAGGGCGTGGGGAGCTGGCGAAAAGGCAACACTGAGAAATCCACCCTCTGAAACGGACGAAGATGGGCAACAGAGGCTAGCTCAGGTGGCAATCTTTAAGCAAAAGAAACACACAAGGGCGTGGAGACCTGGGGAAAAAGCAACACGGAGAAATCCACCCTCTGAAACTGAGGAAGATGGGCAAGAGAGGCTACCTCAGGTGGCAATCCTTAAGCAAAAACAAAGCACAAAGGCGTGGAGCCCTGGGGACAAAGCAACCCTGAAATATCTACCCTCTGAAACTGAGGAACATGGGCAAGAGAGGCTAGCTCAGGTGGCACTCGTTAAGCAAAAACAAAACCCAAAGGCGTGGAGACCTGGGGAAAAAGCAACCCTGAAATATCTACCCTCTGAAACTGAGGAAGATGGGCAAGAGAGGCTGGCTTCAGGTGGCAATCTTTAAGCAAAAGAAACACACAAGGGCGTGGGGAGCTGGGGAAAAGGCAACACTGAGAAATCCACCCTCTGAAACTGAGGAACATGGGCAAAAGAAGCTAGCTCAGGTTGCAACCTTTAAGCAGAAAAAAAACACAAGGGCGTGCAGACCTGGCAAAAAAGCAACAGTGAGAAATCTACCCTCTGAAACCGACGAAGATGGACAACAGAGGCTAGCTCAGGTGGCAATTTTTAAGGAAAAATAAAAGGAAGTGCGTGGAGACCTGGGGAAAAAGCAACACGGAGAAATCTACCCTCTAGAACTGAGAAAGAAGCGCAACAGAGGCTAGCTCAGGTGGCAATCTTTAAGCAAAAAAAATAAAATAAAAAAATACAATGGCGAGGAGACCCGGTCAAAAAGCAACCCTGAAAAAGGTACCCTCTGAAACTGAGGAAGCAGGGCCACAGTGCCTAGCTCAGGTGACAATCTTTAAGCAAAAGAAACACACAAGGGCGTGGGGAGCTGGCGAAAAGGCAACACTGAGAAATCCACCCTCTGAAACGGAGGAAGATGGGCAACAGAGGCTACCTCAGGTGGCAATCGTTAAGCCAAAGAAACACACAAGGGTGTGGAGACCTGGGGAAAAAGCAACACGGAGAAATCCACCCTCTGAAACTGACGAACATGGGCAAAAGAAGCTAGCTCAGGTTGCAGCCTTCAAGCAGAAAAAAAAAAGACGCAAGGGCGTGGAGAGCTGGCGAAAAAGCAACACTGAGAAATCTACCCTCTGAAACCGAAGAAGATGGGCAACAGAGGCTAGCTCAGGTGGCAATCTTTAAGCAAAAAAATAAAAAATAAAAAAATACAATGGCGAGGAGACCCGGTCAAAAAGCAACCCTGAAAAAGGTACCCTCTGAAACTGAGGAAGCAGCGCAACAGTGCCTAGCTCAGGTGACAATCTTTAAGCAAAAAAAAAAAACAAAAAACAAAAAACAAAAAACAAAACCCACAATGGAGTGGAGACCCGGGGGAAATCAACACTGAAAAATACAAAAAGAATGTAAGACCAATAGACAGAGCAGGCACTTTCACCTGGGGTGGAGGAGGTACGCATGGATGACCGATAAGCGCATGAAAAGATGTGAGCTGTTCCCTGGAAAAGCAAGTGAGAAAATTAGAGGGAGACATTGTGGGGACACATGGGTGAGACTGCCTTCTTCCAAATACCGGAACAGGATCAAACTGCTAGTCAGGTCGCGGAGAAGCCAAGTCAGTCACTCACGCCTCACTGGTGGTGAAGGGAAACGGTATGGCCTCTGTGAAAAAGGGCGTGGCGGGTTCCAAAACTGACACGCCGCGGAAACAACCACCGAAAGTGGCAACCTACATAAGCCTTTGGTGTATCTTGCCTCCTAAGAGCGTCTGTATGTAGCTGGAGCCTTGGGTCATTAAGGCTTCCACAGTGATCTGTGGTGGGTGGGGGGGGGGGGGGCCTTGGGCCTGGGGGGTCTCCGCTGGACCTCCAGGAAGTCAGCTTTTGTGGAGTCCCGTGAGTCCTTCCAGGGAGGGAGGCATCCAACCCGAGGGTGGTCTGGAGGGCACCACTCCCACCACTCCCGGGGGCTGGGGCGGGGGGCGGGGTGGGGGCTGCGGCCACGTTCCTGTTCATTCACACAGAATCCGGGGCATGAATGTTCTTAGCAGCTCTGTTCCACACAGCCCCACACTGGAAACCACACAGACGTCCTGCGAGTCCCATCCCTTGCTCATGTCGCCGGGGCTCCGGAGGAGGGCCACTCTGTAAAAGCGGCCGCCAGATGGCGCCCAACGACCGGCGCGGAGGGGTCAGCGGGAGGGAACCGGGTCACCAGCCAGCGAGAGTGCACAGCCTGAGCCCACCGCCGGGTCAGGTCTCTCTCTGCCTCTGTCTCTGTCTCTGTCTCTCTCTGTCTCTGTCTCTGTCTCTGTCTCTCTCTGTCTCTCTCTCTCTCTCTTTCTCTCTGGGCCCGCTTGGGGCGGCCGGGAGGTCACCACGTGAGGCCCCAGGGTGTCCACCTCGGAGCTCCCAGGCAGCACAGGGCAACCCTGGGTGCAGAAGGAGGTGTTGGAAAATCGGCGGGGAGGGGGGTGGGGTGGGTGGGCTTGCCAGGAAGGGGACAGACTCCCCACGTGACTTCTGGGCCGGGCCGGGCGCGGGGCTGCCGGCTGGCTGACGCGGACAGAGGTGGAAAAGTCCCCGGAGATGCCACGGGGCAGGCCGGGGCTGCCGGCCCCCGCTTCCCGGAGCGGCCCGAGCACTTCCCGGGCTCCCGGGAGGACTTAGAAAATCACGGCGGGGTGGGGGGTGGGGGTCGCTGTCAAACCGAAACCATGCACGTCATCAGAGAAGGACCGTGACGACGGAGGAATTGTCCGCAGTCTGTCAGGAATTGTGTGCAGCCTGTCACTTCCGGCCCAGAGGGTCTCTCTAAGGCAGACGGACAGACAGAGCCCACAAGTCGTAGAGGAAAGGACCGAGCCGCTTGGCCGCGGAAAAGTTTACAACACAAAACAGGTCTCCCTCCGCACGGGGCCACAGCAAAGCCCAAAGACGACACACGGGGGGGAGCATGGGTGCAGATGCACGTGTGGTGATAAGAATATGGATTTCAGCAGGGCTTCCCGTCCTCATCAACAAGCAGAAGCACCCAAATGGTGGGGGTTGGGGGGCAGAGACCTCACAGCCATTCCCTCCACAAATCGAGTTCCCCGGGACATCCTCACAGCGCCGTGCTGTGAGTGTGTGTGGGTGTTTAAAATGGAGTAAATGTGGACGTGGAACTGCTCCGTGAAACCAAAATAACAACAGTCGTAGATCTTCTTTGGTCATTTAGAAAATTCTTTTTTTTTTTTTTTCCCCAGCGGTGCACGTATTTCCCTTCCAAAAAAGAAGAACGGGAAAGGAGATGTTAAAGGCAAGCAGAGAGAGGAAAACTGTTGCAAAACAAAAGCTGAGCTCCCGTCCGAGGGAGGCCTCCTCCATTGGAGGCCTAGGAAATCATTCTGACAAAATGGAGGATCTCTGTCTTTGGTGTCGATTCCCTCAGAGGTCAAGAGAAACCTTTTCCAATGTCTTTATCAGGAGGAGACTAGAAGTTAGAGAAAAGTATCCTTTCGGGAGTGAGAAAAACAAATTCTGATTTTGCATCAGCTTCCCTCCGATCTTGAAACTCATTGACTTGATTCCATTCTGTCGACGGAAATAATCCGGAACCAATCTATCCGTGAAAATCGGGGTGCGTTTATTCTGAGCTAAAATGTGAGGACTGTGGCCCGGGGCCTTTCTTCCCGAAGGAAGAGAGGGTGCCCGGGAAGTGGGGTGTACAGAGTGCTTCTAGACCCCCAGAGAGGACGTTTCACATAGGATCGAAAGGTCCCTTGGATGATAGTCGCGAGACTGCTCTGTCGGCACAGCGATCGACAGACACTGCTGGGTGGCAGGTCTGTTGTCTGGGCCTGGGTGGTCACAGGGGAGCCGGATGGTCAAAGGTGAGCGCAACCATCCGCTCCTAGCCTAAGGAAAGATGCCTCTCCTTAAGGAAAGGCCCGAGCACGGGGAAGCTGCTCCTTTCCCTTAAGGGCATTGGTTCTTGCCGTAGGAAATGTGTAAAGCGGATCTACGATGCGATGCGTGCTCGACGGCCACGTCAGGCCCTTTTCGAAAAACACTGTCAGGCCGAATTAGGCCGACACCCAATGGCTTCCTCATAGACTCCCATAGATCCTATCGCTCGCCATTTCTATCTGTCCACTCGTTCCAATTTTAGGCCACTTGACCACGAACAGGCCTTTTTCTCAGATTATTTTCCCCGTGAAACTTTGATCACCTTTTCACAGACAAAACGATCTTTACTTTTTAGGCCCTCTTGCCTGAAGGCAGCCATCTCACTTTCCTTGAACACAAAGATGTTTCCCATATTCACTTTTAGTGGCTTTTTGTTTTGTTTTGTTTTGTTTTGAGGACGATGAGCCCTGAGCTAACTGCTGCCAATCCTCCTCTTTTTGCCGAGGAAGGCTGGCCCTGAGCTAACCTCCGTGCCCATCTTCCTCTATTTCATATGTGGGACGCCTACCACCACGTGGCTCGCCCAGCGGTGCCACGTCCACCCCCGGGATCCGAACTGGCGAACCCCGGGCCGGCGAAGCGGAACAGGCACACTTAACCAGCGCGCCACCGGGCCGGCCTAGTGGCTTTCATCGCATTTGTTAAGTAGATTTTTTAACCCTCACGAACCTTAATTTTGGTGAAAACTAAGAAGCCAGCAATTAGGAACTGTCCTTCCCATGAGCATTCCGTCGCTTGGCCAATTTCTAAACACTTGGCCACTTTTAGAAACATGGGATTTCATAGGTTTATCTTTTCCTTCGCTTTATTTGATTTCATCTCACTTTAGTTTTTGGGTGAGGAAGATCGGCCCTCACAGAGCTAACGCCTGTTGCCAATCTTCCGTTTTTGTTTTCTTTTCCCCCCCTCCCGATTTTTCTCCCCCAATCCCCCCCATGACATAGTTGTCTATCTTAGTTGAGGGCCCTTCCAGTTGTGGCATGTGGGACGCCGCCTCCACACGGCCCGACGAGCGGTGCCGTGTCCGTGCCGTGCCCGGGATCTGAACCGGCAAAACCCTGGGCCGCCGAAGGGGAGCTTGTGAACTTAACCACTCGGCCACGGGGCCGCCCCCGTCCGTGGACTTTTTTATCACCTGATTTCACCTCGCAAAACTTCAAAGCTTCAAGTTATCAGAGAGGTTTGGGAAGTTGTTTTTATTAATTTAATTAATTTATTTTTCGAGGAAGACGAGCCCCGAGCTGACACCTGCTGCCAATTCTCCTCTTTTTGCCCCGGGAGAGTGGTCCCGAGCTAACATCCGTGCCCATCCCCCTCCCCTTGATAGGCGGGACGCTGACCACAGCGTGGCTCGCCAAGCGGCGCCACGTCCGCACCCTGGATCCGAACCTGCGAACCCCTGGCTGACAAAACGGAACGTGCGAACTTAACCGCTGTGCCGCCGGGCTGGCCCTTCGGGAAGTTATTTTCAGGACACGGGCCATAAACTAGAATCACCGCTACAGGTTTATCGGAGCGACATCAGCGTTCGTGGTGGATTGAGTCGTCCCCTCTGTCTCTCCCCTCCAGGGCACAACCAAAGGGACGTCTATCGACCCACCCACCAAGGATTCCCCCCCCCCCCCCCCGCACGGCACAGCAGGATGCCTGAGAGATCCACGCAGCCCTACAGCGGCAAGTCACATTCGCACAGTCAAAATTCAATGGCAGAGACAAAACGTTAAGGTCAGTGAGAGGGAAGAGAATAACCGGCCCAGGAGCAACGGTGTGAAGAACACGGAGAAGACGGGTCCTAGACGCCGGGGTCCCCGGAGCAGCGATTTCATCAGAGGCCCGCAAACGTCCACGATCTCCACACCACGTTTATGGCCGACTGCGTGCGTGGGTCCTTTGGAATCGACCAGGCTACCGTCCGGGCCACTTTGGGACATCGTGTCCAGCTGCCCCGAGCGGTGGAGCTGTCGTTCAAGTGTAAGATGGGGCCCGTCCGGGGAGAGAATGGGGACGGGGAAAGGGAGGCCGCGGGAAGTCACAGAGTCTGAGGTGTTCGGGGGAGACTGACTCTTCTGAAGTGGAGGTGGTAGAAGGAGAGCAGCAGGATTTTTGGATTTTTGTTCCCTCTGTTAGGTATCTGGGTCCGGAGGAGAGTGGGGCGGGGGGGGGGGGGGCGGGTGGTGGTGGTGGTGGTGGGTGTGAGGCTGAGGCGGGGCTGGTGTTTCCTTTCCGAGTCAGGTGGAAGAGCTCCTCCAGTGGAGGTTTTTAGACAAGGGGTCTGGTCTGGCAGGATGGGAGGTTGCGGGTCGAGCCACAGGGGAATCTGTCGTAGCTCAGACTCGGGCCTTTGAAGAAATAGACAGAGAGAGGAGTTTTGCTCTGTCTGTCACCGCAGCCGGCACCTCAGGAGCAACAACAGGAGGCTTCCCGAATGAGTGAAGGGGCAGGAGCCAGCGTGCCCCGTGCCTCTCTCAGCCCTGCGCCGGCAGGGAAGGAAGCAGGCAGGCAGGCCTCAGGGCTACTCCCGTCCTACTGCCCGGTGGTCCCTGTCCCGGCCCCGCCCCCACTCTCCCCCTGACCCTCACCGCTCCCCAGCCCTCTTCTCAGCCAGAGAGGCGATGGGGGGGGGGGGCGGTGCGGTCCCAGAACAAGTTTCCTCTCATCCGCCATCATCTTGCCACCCTGACGACTTGGCCTGAGATCCGGCCTAGGCTGTACCCGTGTGTGGTTTTCCTGTGGACAAGGGGGCCGGTTCACCATTTCGGAAGAAACCCCTAGCCTTCCACTGCCGAGTCGCCAGCCTGGGAGGGGGGAGGGGGGAGGGGGGAGGGGAGGTCAGGCCCATTCATTCCGATGGGCCTGGCGTCAGGGCTTCATTCAAGTGCAGGAAGCTCTCTCCCATGGCCTCGGGCTTTTTTCCATTGAACGGCTTTCTTCAATTCCCCCACCCTTAGGCCGCAGTCCACCAAGGGCCGGGAGGCAGGGAGGGGAGATGTTGGGGCAGGGTGGCTGTCTGAGAAACTCGCCTCATCTGGGGCAGAAAGAGTGCCCCCCTCCTTTCTCTAACCCTACTAGACTGCTTGAGGATCACGGACGGTTTGGCTCATCGATGAGCCCTGCGTTATGGGCCCGGCAAGCAAACTCCTAACGGGCAACCCACCGCTCTAGGCGTGTGTGGGTTTTTTGATCTTTCACCTTCAAGTTCGCACGACATCGGTCCGTGTCCCCCGCCCCGGCTTCCCATGGGAAATCCTCCGTCTCTTTCCACAGACTCACTGGCGACTTCACACAGTGCCTGCCTCCTCCTCCTTAGGAAGGAAGGAAGGAAGGAAGGAAGGAAGGAAGGAAGGAAGGAAGGAAGGGGCTGACCCCGTGGCCGAGCGGTTGAGTTTGCACGCTCCGCTTCAGCGGCCCGGGGCTTGGAAGGTTCGGATCCTGGGCTCGGACACGGCACCGCTCATCAAACCACGCTGAGGTGGCGTCCCACACGGCAGAACCAGAGGGACCCTCAAAGAGAATATAGAACTAGGTACTGGGGTGCTCTGGGGAGAAGAAGAAGAAGGAGGAGGAATAAAAAGAAAAGAAAAGATTGGCAATGAGCTCGGGTGCCAGTCTTTAAAAAAAAAAAAAAAAAGAGGAAGAAAGATGGACAAACAGGAACGAATCCCACTGACGGCACCTCCAAATGGTGGGGGGCAGGGGGGTGGGGGGGTGGGGAGTGGCATCATCGGGCCAAGGGTGACTCTAAGCGTGATCCCGCGGTTGTGTTATTTGACATTTTATCGAATCGATTTATTATTTTATTTTTGAGGAAGATGAGCCCTGAGCGAACATCTGCCACCAATCCTCCTCTGTCGGCCGAGGAAGACTGGCCCTGAGCTGACATCCGTGCCCATCCCCCTCTACTTTCCAGGTGGGACGCCTGCCACAGCGTGGCTCGCCAAGCGGTGCCGGGTCCTGCGCCCGGGATCCGGACCGGCGAACCCGGGGCCGGCGGAGCAGAACGTGCGAACTTCACCGCCGCGCCAGAGGGCCGGCCCCCGGAGTTGTTTTGAAAATCCAGTAAGGGGCTGGCCCCGTGGCCGAGTGGTTAAGTTCGCGCGCTCCGCTGCAGGCAGCCCAGTGTTTCATCGGTTCGTTCGGATCCCGGGCGCGGACACGGCACTGCTCATCAAACCACGCTGAGGCGGCGTCCCACATACCACCGCTAGAAGGACCCACCGCGAAGAACACACAACTATGTACCGGGGGGCTTTGGGGAGAAAAAGGAAAGACAAAAAATAAAATCTTCCAAACTCCAATAAAACTTTGAGTGAAGACGACGAGGAGGATGCGAAACGTATCTCACGCCTCCGAGCCGAGCCGTCCGTTTAGGTTTAGGAAGGGGGACGAGGACCCTTTGTAAGCGACATCCCTTTTTAAGCACCATTCTAAACCACAGAACAGAACTCCCTCTCCTCGACCCGGAGCGAGGAGGTTCCTGGGTGTGTCAGAGAGGGTCACGTCCTCTGCAGCACGAACGAACCGCCAGGGTTCGGCCACGGGAAAGAATTTCTTCCTCTCCAGGGGGACTAAAAGTCACCGACGGCAGCGGGCGTAGGTGCTATCCTTCCCGTCCAGGAAAGGCAGGGAGAACTTCAGCCGTGAAGAGAAGGAGGTCTTCCTCACTCCCCGTTTTGGGAGGGCCCCTTTGGCAGGGGAGTTTTGTCTCCTGATTTCAAGTCAGGAAGAAAAGGGAGAGAGAGAGAGAGAGAGAGAGAGAGAGAGAGAGAGAGTGTGTCCTTCTCGTGCCAGGTCGGTCTGAGGGGGACCTCCTCTGGTTTCCTCCCTTCCCAGGGAACGCCGTTCGCTCCTTCTTCTAGAAAAAGCTCCCAAAGCACCACCGCCCAGGATGGTCGACCTACGCCCATCGTCCCTCCTTTCCCAATCATTTCTACCGCGACAGAGGGACAGAGGCCCCTGCCCCATCCCCATCCCCACCCCCACCCCCATCGCCTGCCTCCTTGATGGCCAAAGGAGCTGCCTCTGAGAATGGAACGGGGCTTGGAAACCTTCTAGAGGGGTGACTCTCACCTGCCTGCCTGCTGGGAAAAGCACCACGCTGTCCATCGGACTGCTCTTTTGGGCAAACGTAGGCGTGCCACATAGCGATCGACAGCTATGGCGGGGGGGGGGGGGCGGGGTGGCGTGGTGGTGCCCAGGATCCACGACACGTGACGGCTGCGGAGCACGACAGCCCTAAGACCTTGAGGGAGACGGGGTGGCGCGTGAATCCTTTCGGAACGAGAACGACAGGAAACGTTGACGGGGACGTGTTCTCCTCTCGAGAACACACCAACGCCTCGCACGGTGTCTGACCCGGGGTGCCTCTGACTTTTGTCATCAGAGACGATCCTCTCGACCGCCCCTCACGCTTTGGGGAAAAGGGGAGAGGGACTCGGTAGCACGGGAAAAGCCATCCATCCGCCCTTCCTTTCCGTCTTCACGGCTCCTTCTCGTGGAAAACGAGGAAGCCGTCCGGAGGAACGGAACACTGACCCGGGCCAAAGCGTGGCCCAGCCTTAGCCTCCAAAACCTTCTGCTAAGTGAGAGGTGCCAGACATCCAAGGCGACCTACGTTGCGATTCCACACAGAGGAGAGAGCTAGAACGGTCCAACCCTAGAGGGCGACAGCAGATGGCGGCGGCGGCGGCGGCAGCAGCGGTGGTGGTGATCGTGGTGGGGCAGATCCGGGAGTGGGGCCGTTTTTTCTTTCGGGGGGAGGGGATGGAAACGGAAACCTTCTGGAAATAGATAGCCATGACGGATGCGCCACCTTGGGGAGAGAGACTCCCGAAGGCCACTGGCTTGTGTCCCGTGGAAAGGATGGATTCGGTGGGATGGGAATTCTACCTCCGTGTAGAGCGTGTGGTAAACCACGAGGTAGGTGGGTGGGTGGGTGGGTGGGTGGGTGGCCTCCCTGCCTCGCCTCCACCTAGACGTCCACACACAGAGACCGACGAGGGAGGGAGGGAGGGAGGGAGGGAGGGAGAGAGACAAGACGGACAGAGGCCGAGGCCGAGGCCGAGGCAGTGAGCGAGTAAGTGATCGACCCTGGCCATAGGGATTCCCCAGAGGGCGTCTCTTGGCTCCCCAAACGAAGAATGTGTGTGGAGATCGAGAAAGATCACCGACCTAGGAGAACCAGCAAGACTTCTTCACCCGCCAGAGAGCCGCTGGGCCCCTGCCGTCCCTGCCACCGCCACCCCTACCCCTCGCCTTTGGCAGCGACGCCAACGAAAGGCAGGCAGACGAGTGGGAGAGTCGTGTGGTGGTGTCCCCCAAGGAAGGTGGGTCCATGCCGACGAGCGGTCGTCGGCGTGTGGAAAAGCCAGAGGCGGGCTGACTAGAAGGAGGGCGTCCTGGAGGAAGGGACCAGGGTGTGAGGGAGAGAGGCCTGTTCCTCTTCCCCTGTCGGCCCCAAGTCAGGGGCCCAAAGGAGGAAAGCTGTCCGTTCCTTTCCGACTCGGACGGTTCGGGCGGAACCGACCGATCCCCGCGGCAGCGCAGTCGGGGCTTTCTGGACCAGAACCCCTCTCTCTGTCGCCTTTCGACCACACGCACGCTTTAGAGGCCAAGGGAAAATGGATCGGGTCTCTCTGTCTCTCTCCCTAGAAAACAAGGGGCCAGGGGCCGAGCCCGTGGACGAGCGGTCAAGTATGCGCCCCCCACCCCGGCCCCCGGCTTCGACGGCCCAGGTTTTCACCGGTTCGGATCCTGGGCGCAGCCCCAGACCCAGCATCGCCCTTCAAGCCACGCCGAGGCGGCGTCCCACATAGCAGAAACGCGAAAGACCTACCACTGGAACCTACAACTATGGACGGGACGGGACGGGACGGGGCGGGGCGGGGCGGGGCGGGGGTGGGGGGGGCGGCTTTGGGGAGCAGGAAGAAAGAAAAAATAAAAGAAACACAAGGACGGTCATCGCGATAGTTCTTTCCACTTCCATCCATATGTTAACAGGACCCAAGTTTCCCGACCTCCATTTGGATGTATGTTAACTAAATGGAGAAGCTATTCAAAGGACTCCTCTAAAGAAGTCCACGTTCTTCTTTCTAAATGATAATGAAAATCATTGTCACCACCGCTCTTCCGACCCTCCATGTCCAGACGGCCTCCCGCCCCTCCCCTATCCCCAACTCCCGCCCCGCCCCGCGCCGACCCCCGACCCCGGCATTCTCCACGCCCACCTTTCCCTCTCCACTCCTACCCCCCCGTCCCCCGCCGCCCGGGACACCGCACCCCGCGCCCCCCCCCCGCCCCAATCCAGGCCGGGCCACCTGGTCGACCTCCTCGAACACTATATAAGAGGATGCCGGGCAGCAGGTGGCGCCCGACAAGCGGCCTCCTCACAGGCCGGACGGATCAGCCTCGCGGGGGCGGGCGATGGGGAGGCGTTCGTCCAGGTCAGGTCAGGTCGGGGGAGGGAGGATGCCGCGCCGGCCGGCCTGGTGCGTGGCCTGGTCCCGATCCACCCCGCGTCTCGTTTCTCGGGCCGGGACGAGTACAGGCGGGGAGGCCGACTCGGTCACGGAAAGCGGCCTTGGGGAGGTTTTGGCGAACGTCCCTGTCCCAGGGCCGTCTGCCGACTAGGGGACGGAGT
>NW_027225080.1:0-2500 GCF_041296235.1 Equus asinus
CCTCTTAACGGTTTCACGCCCTCTTGAACTCTCTCTTCAAAGTTCTTTTCAACTTTCCCTTACGGTACTTGTTGACTATCGGTCTCGTGCCGGTATTTAGCCTTAGATGGAGTTTACCACCCGCTTTGGGCTGCATTCCCAAGCAACCCGACTCCGGGAAGGCCCGGACCCGGCGCGCCGGGGGCCGCTACCGGCCTCACACCGTCCACGGGCTGGGCCTCGATCAGAAGGACTTGGGCCCCCCACGAGCGGCGCCGGGGAGTGGGCCTTCCGTACGCCACATTTCCCGCGCCCCACCGCGGGGCGGGGATTCGGCGCTGGGCTCTTCCCTGTTCACTCGCCGTTACTGAGGGAATCCTGGTTAGTTTCTTTTCCTCCGCTGACTAATATGCTTAAATTCAGCGGGTCGCCACGTCTGATCTGAGGTCGCGTCTCGGAGGGCGCGGCGGCGGCGGCCGCCGCCGCGCGCGGGAAGCCCGCGAGCGAGGCGGGGGAGCGACGGAGAGACGAGCGCCGCGGAGGAGGACCCCGGGCGCGCGAGGCCACGGCCGACGTCCGCCCGGCCTTCCGCCCCGCCCCGCCCCCCCCGCCACGACCGACCCCCGAAGGAGGGCGGGCGGGCGGGGCGAGCGGGCGGGCGGGCGGAGAGACGCGGGCGGGCGGACGGGGGCACGAGCCGGCGGCAACGGGCGAGGGGCCCCGCCGGGGAGGAGGGGGGCGGAGCGGGACGCCGCCACGCGCACGGCGGACGCGTCGCGGCGACGCGGGGGAGGAGAGGGCGGAGGGCGGCGGCGGGCGCGGCGGGGCCGGCGGTCGCCCCCGACCGCCGACCTTACCCGCGCGCGTCCCACCGCCTCCCGACACCCGCCCCTCCGCCGCGAGCCGCCACGGCCCGTCGGGCGGCGGACGCGGCGGCCCGCCCGCCCGCCCGCCCGGGGCTCGGGGCACACGGCGCGGCGCGGCCGCGACCCAGGGAGGGCGCGCGGCGGCGGACGACGCCGCGGCGTCCCGCGGGTCACCGCCGGGGCACGCGTCCCCGGGGCGCGGCCCCGCGCACGCGACTCGGCCTCGGCGCGAGCCACCCCGACGGGGCGAGGCCGGGGAGGGGTCACGGTCCGGGACCCGGGCGCGCCGGGGACCGGCGAGGGGCCGGCCGGACGCACCGGGACGGACCGCCGACGGGGGCGAGCGGCGACCGGACAGGCGGCCCGGACGCGGGCCCCCCGAACCCGGCGGCCCCGACCGCGCGCCGCGGGACCCGTCTCGTCCCCGCCCCGGCCACCCCGAGGCCGCGTGCGGCGCGAGGGAGCCCCCGAAGGCACCGTGGCGGCCCACGGGCACCTCGGCGCGAGCTCTCGCGTCTGTCTCTCCCTCGACTCGCGGGCGGCGGCCCCCACCCCGGGACCCCCGCGCGGCGCCGCCGCCGCCGACCCCCACGCGCCTCCGACGACCGGGCGCCGGGGCGCGTGGGAGGAGGGGCGGGCGCGCGGGGCGGAGGAGGGGCACCGCGTCTGCACTTAGGGGGGACGGAGGGCCCGGGGCGGGCCCTGCGAGAGACCCCCCAGCCGCGCACCCCGGGGCAGGCGACACCCACACCCCGGGGGCGATTGATCGTCAAGCGACGCTCAGACAGGCGTAGCCCCGGGAGGAACCCGGGGCCGCAAGTGCGTTCGAAGTGTCGATGATCAATGTGTCCTGCAATTCACATTAATTCTCGCAGCTAGCTGCGTTCTTCATCGACGCACGAGCCGAGTGATCCACCGCTAAGAGTCGTACGAGTTTGAACGGCGGGGTCCCCCCGCAGGGCGGGGGAAGAGCCCGCCCTGGCACGGCACATCCCCGGAGGGTGCCTCCGGCCGGCCAGAAAGGCACAACGAGACCAGACTCCGTGAGGCCGGAAGGTTGGACGACGGGGCGTCCGGCACGGGCCCCGCGGGGCCGTGCTCGGACACCCACAGGCGCCCGGGGGCTCCCGCCTCGCCCGAGGACGCGGGGGCGCGCACACGCCCGCGCGCGCACGCGACGACACGACGGCCGCCGGGGACGCCCCCTCCCGACGGCCGCCGCGACGGCGGCGCGGCGCGGCACGGCGCGGCGCCCCGGCCCGGCGAGGCGGAGTCTGGGGGAGAAGGGCCAGGCCTCCCGACTCCCCGCGGGCCCGACCGCCCCCGACCCAAGGCGGACGGGCGAGGCCCCCCAGGGGTCTTTAAACCTCCGCGCCGGGACGCGCTAGGTACCTGGATGGGGGGAAGCCAAAGCAACGGACGAGGCGGAGCGGGTAGTGCCGCGCGGCCACCGCCACGACGCCGCCCGCGCCGCCCGCGGCCCCCCCGGGGCGGACGCAGGCCGCGGCGCTGCCCGCCCGTGACCGAACCCCACACCGCCGGGCGCCGCCGACCGACGAGCCCACCGCGCCCGCGGCCCCCTCGACGCCGGGCGTGCCCCCCTCGCGTCCGACGCACGCCACCAGACCCGACCCGACTTTCCCCCGGGGGCCCTC
>NW_027225080.1:7500-47500 GCF_041296235.1 Equus asinus
ACGCGCCCGGGAAGGCGCGCGGCGCGGCGGCAACACGGCCCGCCCCACCGCGGGGAGGGCCGCCCGCGAGACACAGCCAAGAGGCACAGGCGGAGCATCCGCCGCGTCACGGAGACCCCGACACCGCCCACGCCACGAGGCACGGGGCGGGGGAGCGAGGTCGGGCCGGATTCCGCACCCCTGCCGCCTCCCACACGCCACTCGCAGCGGGGGAGAACGGGCGAGGGGACCCGCGGGCAGAGCGAGAAGAGCGGTCCCGTTCGCCATGAACGTCCGTCCCTCGTCTGGCACGGCTTAGGCCCGGCCCGGGAGAGCACAGCATCACCACATCGGTCGGCAGCATAACGCGAGGGACCCCCGAGCAAGGGAAGGCCGGCGAGGACAGCGAGCGGAGGAGCCTGCTTCAGCCTCACCGACCCCTCTCCTCCTCCAGCAAGCGCGGGCGACCACCCCAGGACGAGAACGCCTGACACGCACTGGCACGGAGCCGGTGGGATGGGGTAAGTCGCGACCGCACCCGGGTGCCGGCGGCAGGGAGTGCACGTGGTAGAGGACCCCGCGCCCCTAACCCCGCCGCCCTCGGGTACCAGAGACCGGAGGTGGCACCACGGTCGTGGGGGCGCCTGGAACGCACAAGAGCCGGCGCGCAGGCCCCAGCGGGCGGCTCAAGCGGCGGGGGTGGAAACGGGCGTCCGGTTCTCGGCCAGAGCCCGGAGCCCTCCCCGCACACGCATCCAGGCACCCGGAAGCTCTCGGGCGACTGTCACCCGAGCAGAGCGTGTCAGCACTTACCTGGCGGCACAAAACCACCCATTCGGGGGCAAGAATCGCCGCGCCCGGAGACGGGGCCCACCCACGGATCACCAGGGGAACCCCTGGATCACGGCCACGGCCACCAGACCCCAAGCACGACCCCATCGCCACCAGGCCCGGAGCTCCCGGGGCCATCTGGTCGACCCCAGAAGCGTGGCGGCAGGGGGAGCCGGGGACAGCCTCCCCGGGCCGCCCGCGCGGGCCGGGACCGGTCGGTCCCTCCCTCTGAGTCGCCGGGTCAGGACTTAGAAAAGAATTCCGCGGAGGCGCCTCCGGCGACCGGGCCCGGGGCGGGACCGTGGCTCCCGTCCCTCAGCCGGGGCTCCACCTACGCCTCGAGCCGGCCCCCTCCCGCCTCCGGACAAAGACGCGACCCGCGAAACTCGGAGAGAGAAGTCCGGTCCGACGGCCCGGACCCACCCCGGGCACGCGTCCGGGCCGGGGACGCCCTCCCCGGCCCGCCCTCGAGGGCTCCCGGGGCCGGTCCACGCTCTTCTCCAGGGCGGGACTTGGAAAAAAAAACTGCCACGGAGGAGGAGGCATCCGAGGACCGGGCCCGGTCCCCACCGCCAGAGCCGGTCGACTCGGAAGACCAGTGGGGAAAAGGCCAGCCCGGCGGCCGAGCCCGTCGCGCCCTCCACGGGCCTCCCCCGCAAGGCCCCGGCCGGTCGCCCACCTCCGGAGCGGGGCGCGGAAAGGGGATCGGCGACGCGGAAGGCCCGACCACCGGGCCGCCCTCGGGACGACGGCCGGGCACGGGACGAGCTCCCTCGCCCGTTCCCCCGCGGCGGCCCCCCACCCCCTCCCGGGGACGGAGGGGCACCGGCGGCTGCTGGTCGACCCGTCCGGGAGGCCCCACACCCCGGCCGGCACCGGGCGGCGCGGCGACAGCCACCTCCCTCAGTAGCCTGCACCTCCAATCTCCGGCGAGCGGGCGTCGCGCTCACGCCCCGGCGCCACCGGGCCAGATCCCGCCAGCGACGCCGGCCTCCCGGGACTCTGCCTCGGTCACCGCGGCCGAGTCCCGTCCCTTGGCCCGCGTCGCCGGAGCTCCGGAGGAAAGAGACGATATAAAAGCGGCCGCCAGGTGGCACCCGGCGACCGACGACCGCCTCAGCGGGACGGAGCCGGAGCGCGGGCCCGCCGGGGAGCACAGCCGGGCCGCCGGGCCGCCCGATCCCGTCCCGGAGCCCCCTCGGACCCAGCCTCCCGGCCCAGTGCGGCCCCGGGGCGTCCGCCCGCGGGCTCCCGGCCGCCAAGGCGCAGCCCCAGCCGCAGGAGGGGGACTCGGAAAAGGTTTCTCGGGCGATCACCGGGAAGGGGAAGGGGAGAGTTCCCCCCAGAGAGGCCAGGGGGCGGCCCGGGCCGGGCTGGGCCGGTGCGGCCGGGAGGCCGCCGCTTCCCGGAGCGGCTGGAGCGCCCCCGGGGTTCCCGGGAGGACTTAGAAAATCAGGGCGGGCGGGGACGGTCAAACCGAAACCAGGCACGTCATCCGAGAAGGACCGTGATGACGGGAGGAGGAAAGCTTTCCAGTCCAGAGGGCCTGTCGAAGGCAGGCGGAGAGTCTACCCGCTGAAACTGACGAAGATGGGCAAAAGAAGCTAGCTCAGGCGCCGACATTTAAGGAAATAAAAAAAAAAAAGCACGAGGGCGTGGAGAAATGGGGAAAAATCAACACTGAGAAATCTACCCTCTGAAACCGACGAAGATGGGCAACAGGGGCTAGCTCAGGTGGCAATTTTTAAGGAAAAATGAAAGGAAGTGCGTGGAGACCTGGGGAAAAAGCAACACGGAGAAATCTACCCTCTAGAACTGAGAAAGAAGCGCAACAGAGGCTAGCTCAGGTGGCAATCTTTAAGCAAAAAAAATAAAATAAAAAAATACAATGGCGAGGAGACGCGGTCAAAAAGCAACCCTGAAAAAGGTACCCTCTGAAACTGAGGAAGCAGGGCAACAGTGCCTAGCTCAGGTGACAATCTTTAAGCAAAAGAAACACACAAGGGCGTGGGGAGCTGGGGAAAAGGCAACACTGAGAAATCCACCCTCTGAAACTGACGAAGATGGGCAAGAGAGGCTGGCTTCAGGTGGCAATCTTTCAGCAAAAGAAACACACAAGGGCGTGGGGAGCTGGGGAAAAGGCAACACTGAGAAATCCACCCTCTGAAACGGACGAAGATGGGCAAGAGAGGCTACCTCAGGTGGCAATCCTTAAGCAAAAACAAAGCACAAAGGCGTGGAGCCCTGGGGACAAAGCAACCCTGAAATATCTACCCTCTGAAACTGAGGAACATGGGCAAGAGAGGCTAGCTCAGGTGGCACTCGTTAAGCAAAAACAAAACCCAAAGGCGTGGAGACCTGGGGAAAAAGCAACCCTGAAATATCTACCCTCTGAAACTGAGGAAGATGGGCAAGAGAGGCTGGCTTCAGGTGGCAATCTTTAAGCAAAAGAAACACACAAGGGCGTGGGGAGCTGGGGAAAAGGCAACACTGAGAAATCCACCCTCTGAAACTGAGGAACATGGGCAAAAGAAGCTAGCTCAGGTTGCAACCTTTAAGCAGAAAAAAAACACAAGGGCGTGCAGACCTGGCAAAAAAGCAACAGTGAGAAATCTACCCTCTGAAACCGACGAAGATGGACAACAGAGGCTAGCTCAGGTGGCAATTTTTAAGGAAAAATAAAAGGAAGTGCGTGGAGACCTGGGGAAAAAGCAACACGGAGAAATCTACCCTCTAGAACTGAGAAAGAAGCGCAACAGAGGCTAGCTCAGGTGGCAATCTTTAAGCAAAAAAAATAAAATAAAAAAATACAATGGCGAGGAGACCCGGTCAAAAAGCAACCCTGAAAAAGGTACCCTCTGAAACTGAGGAAGCAGGGCAACAGTGCCTAGCTCAGGTGACAATCTTTAAGCAAAAGAAACACACAAGGGCGTGGGGAGCTGGCGAAAAGGCAACACTGAGAAATCCACCCTCTGAAACGGACGAAGATGGGCAACAGAGGCTAGCTCAGGTGGCAATCTTTAAGCAAAAGAAACACACAAGGGCGTGGAGACCTGGGGAAAAAGCAACACGGAGAAATCCACCCTCTGAAACTGAGGAAGATGGGCAAGAGAGGCTACCTCAGGTGGCAATCCTTAAGCAAAAACAAAGCACAAAGGCGTGGAGCCCTGGGGACAAAGCAACCCTGAAATATCTACCCTCTGAAACTGAGGAACATGGGCAAGAGAGGCTAGCTCAGGTGGCACTCGTTAAGCAAAAACAAAACCCAAAGGCGTGGAGACCTGGGGAAAAAGCAACCCTGAAATATCTACCCTCTGAAACTGAGGAAGATGGGCAAGAGAGGCTGGCTTCAGGTGGCAATCTTTAAGCAAAAGAAACACACAAGGGCGTGGGGAGCTGGGGAAAAGGCAACACTGAGAAATCCACCCTCTGAAACGGACGAAGATGGGCAACAGAGGCTAGCTCAGGTGGCAATCGTTAAGCAAAAGAAACACACAAGGGCGTGGAGGCCTGGGGAAAAAGCAACACGGAGAAATCCACCCTCTGAAACTGAGGAACATGGGCAAAAGAAGCTAGCTCAGGTTGCAACCTTTAAGCAGAAAAAAAACACAAGGGCGTGCAGACCTGGCAAAAAAGCAACAGTGAGAAATCTACCCTCTGAAACCGACGAAGATGGACAACAGAGGCTAGCTCAGGTGGCAATTTTTAAGGAAAAATAAAAGGAAGTGCGTGGAGACCTGGGGAAAAAGCAACACGGAGAAATCTACCCTCTAGAACTGAGAAAGAAGCGCAACAGAGGCTAGCTCAGGTGGCAATCTTTAAGCAAAAAAAATAAGATAAAAAAATACAATGGCGAGGAGACCCGGTCAAAAAGCAACCCTGAAAAAGGTACCCTCTGAAACTGAGGAAGCAGGGCAACAGTGCCTAGCTCAGGTGACAATCTTTAAGCAAAAGAAACACACAAGGGCGTGGGGAGCTGGCGAAAAGGCAACACTGAGAAATCCACCCTCTGAAACGGACGAAGATGGGCAACAGAGGCTAGCTCAGGTGGCAATCTTTAAGCAAAAGAAACACACAAGGGCGTGGAGACCTGGGGAAAAAGCAACACGGAGAAATCCACCCTCTGAAACTGAGGAAGATGGGCAAGAGAGGCTACCTCAGGTGGCAATCCTTAAGCAAAAACAAAGCACAAAGGCGTGGAGCCCTGGGGACAAAGCAACCCTGAAATATCTACCCTCTGAAACTGAGGAACATGGGCAAGAGAGGCTAGCTCAGGTGGCACTCGTTAAGCAAAAACAAAACCCAAAGGCGTGGAGACCTGGGGAAAAAGCAACCCTGAAATATCTACCCTCTGAAACTGAGGAAGATGGGCAAGAGAGGCTGGCTTCAGGTGGCAATCTTTAAGCAAAAGAAACACACAAGGGCGTGGGGAGCTGGGGAAAAGGCAACACTGAGAAATCCACCCTCTGAAACGGACGAAGATGGGCAACAGAGGCTAGCTCAGGTGGCAATCGTTAAGCAAAAGAAACACACAAGGGCGTGGAGGCCTGGGGAAAAAGCAACACGGAGAAATCCACCCTCTGAAACTGACGAACATGGGCGAAAGAAGCTAGCTCAGGTTGCAACCTTTAAGCAGAAAAAAAACACAAGGGCGTGCAGACCTGGCAAAAAAGCAACAGTGAGAAATCTACCCTCTGAAACCGACGAAGATGGACAACAGAGGCTAGCTCAGGTGGCAATTTTTAAGGAAAAATAAAAGGAAGTGCGTGGAGACCTGGGGAAAAAGCAACACGGAGAAATCTACCCTCTAGAACTGAGAAAGAAGCGCAACAGAGGCTAGCTCAGGTGGCAATCTTTAAGCAAAAAAAATAAAATAAAAAAATACAATGGCGAGGAGACCCGGTCAAAAAGCAACCCTGAAAAAGGTACCCTCTGAAACTGAGGAAGCAGGGCAACAGTGCCTAGCTCAGGTGACAATCTTTAAGCAAAAGAAACACACAAGGGCGTGGGGAGCTGGCGAAAAGGCAACACTGAGAAATCCACCCTCTGAAACGGACGAAGATGGGCAACAGAGGCTAGCTCAGGTGGCAATCTTTAAGCAAAAGAAACACACAAGGGCGTGGAGACCTGGGGAAAAAGCAACACGGAGAAATCCACCCTCTGAAACTGAGGAAGATGGGCAAGAGAGGCTACCTCAGGTGGCAATCCTTAAGCAAAAACAAAGCACAAAGGCGTGGAGCCCTGGGGACAAAGCAACCCTGAAATATCTACCCTCTGAAACTGAGGAACATGGGCAAGAGAGGCTAGCTCAGGTGGCACTCGTTAAGCAAAAACAAAACACAAAGGCGTGGAGACCTGGGGAAAAAGCAACCCTGAAATATCTACCCTCTGAAACTGAGGAAGATGGGCAAGAGAGGCTGGCTTCAGGTGGCAATCTTTAAGCAAAAGAAACACACAAGGGCGTGGAGGCCTGGGGAAAAAGCAACACGGAGAAATCCACCCTCTGAAACTGAGGGACATGGGCAAAAGAAGCTAGCTCAGGTTGCAACCTTTAAGCAGAAAAAAAACACAAGGGCGTGCAGACCTGGCAAAAAAGCAACAGTGAGAAATCTACCCTCTGAAACCGACGAAGATGGACAACAGAGGCTAGCTCAGGTGGCAATTTTTAAGGAAAAATAAAAGGAAGTGCGTGGAGACCTGGGGAAAAAGCAACACGGAGAAATCTACCCTCTAGAACTGAGAAAGAAGCGCAACAGAGGCTAGCTCAGGTGGCAATCTTTAAGCAAAAAAAATAAGATAAAAAAATACAATGGCGAGGAGACCCTGTCAAAAAGCAACCCTGAAAAAGGTACCCTCTGAAACTGAGGAAGCAGGGCAACAGTGCCTAGCTCAGGTGACAATCTTTAAGCAAAAGAAACACACAAGGGCGTGGGGAGCTGGCGAAAAGGCAACACTGAGAAATCCACCCTCTGAAACGGACGAAGATGGGCAACAGAGGCTAGCTCAGGTGGCAATCTTTAAGCAAAAGAAACACACAAGGGCGTGGAGACCTGGGGAAAAAGCAACACGGAGAAATCCACCCTCTGAAACTGAGGAAGATGGGCAAGAGAGGCTACCTCAGGTGGCAATCCTTAAGCAAAAACAAAGCACAAAGGCGTGGAGCCCTGGGGACAAAGCAACCCTGAAATATCTACCCTCTGAAACTGAGGAACATGGGCAAGAGAGGCTAGCTCAGGTGGCACTCGTTAAGCAAAAACAAAACCCAAAGGCGTGGAGACCTGGGGAAAAAGCAACCCTGAAATATCTACCCTCTGAAACTGAGGAAGATGGGCAAGAGAGGCTGGCTTCAGGTGGCAAACGTTAAGCAAAAGAAACACACAAGGGCGTGGAGACCTGGGGAAACAGCAACACGGAGATATCGACCCTCTGAAACTCAGGAAGATGGGCAAGAGAGGCTAGCTCAGGTGGCAATCGTTAAGCAAAAACAAAACCCAAAGGCGTGGAGACCTGGGGAAAAAGCAACCCTGAAATATCTACCCTCTGAAACTGAGGAAGATGGGCAAGAGAGGCTGGCTTCAGGTGGCAATCTTTAAGCAAAAGAAACACACAAGGGCGTGGGGAGCTGGGGAAAAGGCAACACTGAGAAATCCACCCTCTGAAACGGACGAAGATGGGCAACAGAGGCTAGCTCAGGTGGCAATCGTTAAGCAAAAGAAACACACAAGGGCGTGGAGGCCTGGGGAAAAAGCAACACGGAGAAATCCACCCTCTGAAACTGAGGGACATGGGCAAAAGAAGCTAGCTCAGGTTGCAACCTTTAAGCAGAAAAAAAACACAAGGGCGTGCAGACCTGGCAAAAAAGCAACAGTGAGAAATCTACCCTCTGAAACCGACGAAGATGGACAACAGAGGCTAGCTCAGGTGGCAATTTTTAAGGAAAAATAAAAGGAAGTGCGTGGAGACCTGGGGAAAAAGCAACACGGAGAAATCTACCCTCTAGAACTGAGAAAGAAGCGCAACAGAGGCTAGCTCAGGTGGCAATCTTTAAGCAAAAAAAATAAGATAAAAAAATACAATGGCGAGGAGACCCGGTCAAAAAGCAACCCTGAAAAAGGTACCCTCTGAAACTGAGGAAGCAGGGCAACAGTGCCTAGCTCAGGTGACAATCTTTAAGCAAAAGAAACACACAAGGGCGTGGAGACCTGGGGAAAAAGCAACCCTGAAATATCTACCCTCTGAAACTGAGGAAGATGGGCAAGAGAGGCTGGCTTCAGGTGGCAATCTTTAAGCAAAAGAAACACACAAGGGCGTGGAGACCTGGGGAAAAAGCAACACGGAGAAATCCACCCTCTGAAACTGAGGGACATGGGCAAAAGAAGCTAGCTCAGGTTGCAACCTTTAAGCAGAAAAAAAACACAAGGGCGTGCAGACCTGGCAAAAAAGCAACAGTGAGAAATCTACCCTCTGAAACCGACGAAGATGGACAACAGAGGCTAGCTCAGGTGGCAATTTTTAAGGAAAAATAAAAGGAAGTGCGTGGAGACCTGGGGAAAAAGCAACACGGAGAAATCTACCCTCTAGAACTGAGAAAGAAGCGCAACAGAGGCTAGCTCAGGTGGCAATCTTTAAGCAAAAAAAATAAGATAAAAAAATACAATGGCGAGGAGACCCGGTCAAAAAGCAACCCTGAAAAAGGTACCCTCTGAAACTGAGGAAGCAGGGCAACAGTGCCTAGCTCAGGTGACAATCTTTAAGCAAAAGAAACACACAAGGGCGTGGGGAGCTGGCGAAAAGGCAACACTGAGAAATCCACCCTCTGAAACGGACGAAGATGGGCAACAGAGGCTAGCTCAGGTGGCAATCTTTAAGCAAAAGAAACACACAAGGGCGTGGAGACCTGGGGAAACAGCAACACGGAGATATCGACCCTCTGAAACTCAGGAAGATGGGCAAGAGAGGCTAGCTCAGGTGGCAATCGTTAAGCAAAAACAAAACCCAAAGGCGTGGAGACCTGGGGAAAAAGCAACCCTGAAATATCTACCCTCTGAAACTGAGGAAGATGGGCAAGAGAGGCTGGCTTCAGGTGGCAATCTTTAAGCAAAAGAAACACACAAGGGCGTGGGGAGCTGGGGAAAAGGCAACACTGAGAAATCCACCCTCTGAAACGGACGAAGATGGGCAACAGAGGCTAGCTCAGGTGGCAATCTTTAAGCAAAAGAAACACACAAGGGCGTGGAGACCTGGGGAAAAAGCAACACGGAGAAATCCACCCTCTGAAACTGAGGAAGATGGGCAAGAGAGGCTACCTCAGGTGGCAATCCTTAAGCAAAAACAAAGCACAAAGGCGTGGAGCCCTGGGGACAAAGCAACCCTGAAATATCTACCCTCTGAAACTGAGGAACATGGGCAAGAGAGGCTAGCTCAGGTGGCACTCGTTAAGCAAAAACAAAACCCAAAGGCGTGGAGACCTGGGGAAAAAGCAACCCTGAAATATCTACCCTCTGAAACTGAGGAAGATGGGCAAGAGAGGCTGGCTTCAGGTGGCAATCTTTAAGCAAAAGAAACACACAAGGGCGTGGGGAGCTGGGGAAAAGGCAACACTGAGAAATCCACCCTCTGAAACGGACGAAGATGGGCAACAGAGGCTAGCTCAGGTGGCAATCGTTAAGCAAAAGAAACACACAAGGGCGTGGAGGCCTGGGGAAAAAGCAACACGGAGAAATCCACCCTCTGAAACTGAGGAACATGGGCAAAAGAAGCTAGCTCAGGTTGCAACCTTTAAGCAGAAAAAAAACACAAGGGCGTGCAGACCTGGCAAAAAAGCAACAGTGAGAAATCTACCCTCTGAAACCGACGAAGATGGACAACAGAGGCTAGCTCAGGTGGCAATTTTTAAGGAAAAATAAAAGGAAGTGCGTGGAGACCTGGGGAAAAAGCAACACGGAGAAATCTACCCTCTAGAACTGAGAAAGAAGCGCAACAGAGGCTAGCTCAGGTGGCAATCTTTAAGCAAAAAAAATAAAATAAAAAAATACAATGGCGAGGAGACCCGGTCAAAAAGCAACCCTGAAAAAGGTACCCTCTGAAACTGAGGAAGCAGGGCAACAGTGCCTAGCTCAGGTGACAATCTTTAAGCAAAAGAAACACACAAGGGCGTGGGGAGCTGGCGAAAAGGCAACACTGAGAAATCCACCCTCTGAAACGGACGAAGATGGGCAACAGAGGCTAGCTCAGGTGGCAATCTTTAAGCAAAAGAAACACACAAGGGCGTGGAGACCTGGGGAAAAAGCAACACGGAGAAATCCACCCTCTGAAACTGAGGAAGATGGGCAAGAGAGGCTACCTCAGGTGGCAATCCTTAAGCAAAAACAAAGCACAAAGGCGTGGAGCCCTGGGGACAAAGCAACCCTGAAATATCTACCCTCTGAAACTGAGGAACATGGGCAAGAGAGGCTAGCTCAGGTGGCACTCGTTAAGCAAAAACAAAACCCAAAGGCGTGGAGACCTGGGGAAAAAGCAACCCTGAAATATCTACCCTCTGAAACTGAGGAAGATGGGCAAGAGAGGCTGGCTTCAGGTGGCAATCTTTAAGCAAAAGAAACACACAAGGGCGTGGGGAGCTGGGGAAAAGGCAACACTGAGAAATCCACCCTCTGAAACTGAGGAACATGGGCAAAAGAAGCTAGCTCAGGTTGCAACCTTTAAGCAGAAAAAAAACACAAGGGCGTGCAGACCTGGCAAAAAAGCAACAGTGAGAAATCTACCCTCTGAAACCGACGAAGATGGACAACAGAGGCTAGCTCAGGTGGCAATTTTTAAGGAAAAATAAAAGGAAGTGCGTGGAGACCTGGGGAAAAAGCAACACGGAGAAATCTACCCTCTAGAACTGAGAAAGAAGCGCAACAGAGGCTAGCTCAGGTGGCAATCTTTAAGCAAAAAAAATAAGATAAAAAAATACAATGGCGAGGAGACCCGGTCAAAAAGCAACCCTGAAAAAGGTACCCTCTGAAACTGAGGAAGCAGGGCAACAGTGCCTAGCTCAGGTGACAATCTTTAAGCAAAAGAAACACACAAGGGCGTGGGGAGCTGGCGAAAAGGCAACACTGAGAAATCCACCCTCTGAAACGGACGAAGATGGGCAACAGAGGCTAGCTCAGGTGGCAATCTTTAAGCAAAAGAAACACACAAGGGCGTGGAGACCTGGGGAAAAAGCAACACGGAGAAATCCACCCTCTGAAACTGAGGAAGATGGGCAAGAGAGGCTACCTCAGGTGGCAATCCTTAAGCAAAAACAAAGCACAAAGGCGTGGAGCCCTGGGGACAAAGCAACCCTGAAATATCTACCCTCTGAAACTGAGGAACATGGGCAAGAGAGGCTAGCTCAGGTGGCACTCGTTAAGCAAAAACAAAACCCAAAGGCGTGGAGACCTGGGGAAAAAGCAACCCTGAAATATCTACCCTCTGAAACTGAGGAAGATGGGCAAGAGAGGCTGGCTTCAGGTGGCAATCTTTAAGCAAAAGAAACACACAAGGGCGTGGGGAGCTGGGGAAAAGGCAACACTGAGAAATCCACCCTCTGAAACGGACGAAGATGGGCAACAGAGGCTAGCTCAGGTGGCAATCGTTAAGCAAAAGAAACACACAAGGGCGTGGAGGCCTGGGGAAAAAGCAACACGGAGAAATCCACCCTCTGAAACTGAGGAACATGGGCAAAAGAAGCTAGCTCAGGTTGCAACCTTTAAGCAGAAAAAAAACACAAGGGCGTGCAGACCTGGCAAAAAAGCAACAGTGAGAAATCTACCCTCTGAAACCGACGAAGATGGACAACAGAGGCTAGCTCAGGTGGCAATTTTTAAGGAAAAATAAAAGGAAGTGCGTGGAGACCTGGGGAAAAAGCAACACGGAGAAATCTACCCTCTAGAACTGAGAAAGAAGCGCAACAGAGGCTAGCTCAGGTGGCAATCTTTAAGCAAAAAAAATAAAATAAAAAAATACAATGGCGAGGAGACCCGGTCAAAAAGCAACCCTGAAAAAGGTACCCTCTGAAACTGAGGAAGCAGGGCAACAGTGCCTAGCTCAGGTGACAATCTTTAAGCAAAAGAAACACACAAGGGCGTGGGGAGCTGGCGAAAAGGCAACACTGAGAAATCCACCCTCTGAAACGGACGAAGATGGGCAACAGAGGCTAGCTCAGGTGGCAATCTTTAAGCAAAAGAAACACACAAGGGCGTGGAGACCTGGGGAAAAAGCAACACGGAGAAATCCACCCTCTGAAACTGAGGAAGATGGGCAAGAGAGGCTACCTCACGTGGCAATCCTTAAGCAAAAACAAAGCACAAAGGCGTGGAGCCCTGGGGACAAAGCAACCCTGAAATATCTACCCTCTGAAACTGAGGAACATGGGCAAGAGAGGCTAGCTCAGGTGGCACTCGTTAAGCAAAAACAAAACCCAAAGGCGTGGAGACCTGGGGAAAAAGCAACCCTGAAATATCTACCCTCTGAAACTGAGGAAGATGGGCAAGAGAGGCTGGCTTCAGGTGGCAATCTTTAAGCAAAAGAAACACACAAGGGCGTGGGGAGCTGGGGAAAAGGCAACACTGAGAAATCCACCCTCTGAAACTGAGGAACATGGGCAAAAGAAGCTAGCTCAGGTTGCAACCTTTAAGCAGAAAAAAAACACAAGGGCGTGCAGACCTGGCAAAAAAGCAACAGTGAGAAATCTACCCTCTGAAACCGACGAAGATGGACAACAGAGGCTAGCTCAGGTGGCAATTTTTAAGGAAAAATAAAAGGAAGTGCGTGGAGACCTGGGGAAAAAGCAACACGGAGAAATCTACCCTCTAGAACTGAGAAAGAAGCGCAACAGAGGCTAGCTCAGGTGGCAATCTTTAAGCAAAAAAAATAAAATAAAAAAATACAATGGCGAGGAGACCCGGTCAAAAAGCAACCCTGAAAAAGGTACCCTCTGAAACTGAGGAAGCAGGGCAACAGTGCCTAGCTCAGGTGACAATCTTTAAGCAAAAGAAACACACAAGGGCGTGGGGAGCTGGCGAAAAGGCAACACTGAGAAATCCACCCTCTGAAACGGACGAAGATGGGCAACAGAGGCTAGCTCAGGTGGCAATCTTTAAGCAAAAGAAACACACAAGGGCGTGGAGACCTGGGGAAAAAGCAACACGGAGAAATCCACCCTCTGAAACTGAGGAAGATGGGCAAGAGAGGCTACCTCACGTGGCAATCCTTAAGCAAAAACAAAGCACAAAGGCGTGGAGCCCTGGGGACAAAGCAACCCTGAAATATCTACCCTCTGAAACTGAGGAACATGGGCAAGAGAGGCTAGCTCAGGTGGCACTCGTTAAGCAAAAACAAAACCCAAAGGCGTGGAGACCTGGGGAAAAAGCAACCCTGAAATATCTACCCTCTGAAACTGAGGAAGATGGGCAAGAGAGGCTGGCTTCAGGTGGCAATCTTTAAGCAAAAGAAACACACAAGGGCGTGGGGAGCTGGGGAAAAGGCAACACTGAGAAATCCACCCTCTGAAACTGAGGAACATGGGCAAAAGAAGCTAGCTCAGGTTGCAACCTTTAAGCAGAAAAAAAACACAAGGGCGTGCAGACCTGGCAAAAAAGCAACAGTGAGAAATCTACCCTCTGAAACCGACGAAGATGGACAACAGAGGCTAGCTCAGGTGGCAATTTTTAAGGAAAAATAAAAGGAAGTGCGTGGAGACCTGGGGAAAAAGCAACACGGAGAAATCTACCCTCTAGAACTGAGAAAGAAGCGCAACAGAGGCTAGCTCAGGTGGCAATCTTTAAGCAAAAAAAATAAGATAAAAAAATACAATGGCGAGGAGACCCGGTCAAAAAGCAACCCTGAAAAAGGTACCCTCTGAAACTGAGGAAGCAGGGCAACAGTGCCTAGCTCAGGTGACAATCTTTAAGCAAAAGAAACACACAAGGGCGTGGGGAGCTGGCGAAAAGGCAACACTGAGAAATCCACCCTCTGAAACGGACGAAGATGGGCAACAGAGGCTAGCTCAGGTGGCAATCTTTAAGCAAAAGAAACACACAAGGGCGTGGAGACCTGGGGAAAAAGCAACACGGAGAAATCCACCCTCTGAAACTGAGGAAGATGGGCAAGAGAGGCTACCTCAGGTGGCAATCCTTAAGCAAAAACAAAGCACAAAGGCGTGGAGCCCTGGGGACAAAGCAACCCTGAAATATCTACCCTCTGAAACTGAGGAACATGGGCAAGAGAGGCTAGCTCAGGTGGCACTCGTTAAGCAAAAACAAAACCCAAAGGCGTGGAGACCTGGGGAAAAAGCAACCCTGAAATATCTACCCTCTGAAACTGAGGAAGATGGGCAAGAGAGGCTGGCTTCAGGTGGCAATCTTTAAGCAAAAGAAACACACAAGGGCGTGGGGAGCTGGGGAAAAGGCAACACTGAGAAATCCACCCTCTGAAACTGAGGAACATGGGCAAAAGAAGCTAGCTCAGGTTGCAACCTTTAAGCAGAAAAAAAACACAAGGGCGTGCAGACCTGGCAAAAAAGCAACAGTGAGAAATCTACCCTCTGAAACCGACGAAGATGGACAACAGAGGCTAGCTCAGGTGGCAATTTTTAAGGAAAAATAAAAGGAAGTGCGTGGAGACCTGGGGAAAAAGCAACACGGAGAAATCTACCCTCTAGAACTGAGAAAGAAGCGCAACAGAGGCTAGCTCAGGTGGCAATCTTTAAGCAAAAAAAATAAAATAAAAAAATACAATGGCGAGGAGACCCGGTCAAAAAGCAACCCTGAAAAAGGTACCCTCTGAAACTGAGGAAGCAGGGCAACAGTGCCTAGCTCAGGTGACAATCTTTAAGCAAAAGAAACACACAAGGGCGTGGGGAGCTGGCGAAAAGGCAACACTGAGAAATCCACCCTCTGAAACGGACGAAGATGGGCAACAGAGGCTAGCTCAGGTGGCAATCTTTAAGCAAAAGAAACACACAAGGGCGTGGAGACCTGGGGAAAAAGCAACACGGAGAAATCCACCCTCTGAAACTGAGGAAGATGGGCAAGAGAGGCTACCTCAGGTGGCAATCCTTAAGCAAAAACAAAGCACAAAGGCGTGGAGCCCTGGGGACAAAGCAACCCTGAAATATCTACCCTCTGAAACTGAGGAACATGGGCAAGAGAGGCTAGCTCAGGTGGCACTCGTTAAGCAAAAACAAAACCCAAAGGCGTGGAGACCTGGGGAAAAAGCAACCCTGAAATATCTACCCTCTGAAACTGAGGAAGATGGGCAAGAGAGGCTGGCTTCAGGTGGCAATCTTTAAGCAAAAGAAACACACAAGGGCGTGGGGAGCTGGGGAAAAGGCAACACTGAGAAATCCACCCTCTGAAACTGAGGAACATGGGCAAAAGAAGCTAGCTCAGGTTGCAACCTTTAAGCAGAAAAAAAACACAAGGGCGTGCAGACCTGGCAAAAAAGCAACAGTGAGAAATCTACCCTCTGAAACCGACGAAGATGGACAACAGAGGCTAGCTCAGGTGGCAATTTTTAAGGAAAAATAAAAGGAAGTGCGTGGAGACCTGGGGAAAAAGCAACACGGAGAAATCTACCCTCTAGAACTGAGAAAGAAGCGCAACAGAGGCTAGCTCAGGTGGCAATCTTTAAGCAAAAAAAATAAAATAAAAAAATACAATGGCGAGGAGACCCGGTCAAAAAGCAACCCTGAAAAAGGTACCCTCTGAAACTGAGGAAGCAGGGCAACAGTGCCTAGCTCAGGTGACAATCTTTAAGCAAAAGAAACACACAAGGGCGTGGGGAGCTGGCGAAAAGGCAACACTGAGAAATCCACCCTCTGAAACGGACGAAGATGGGCAACAGAGGCTAGCTCAGGTGGCAATCTTTAAGCAAAAGAAACACACAAGGGCGTGGAGACCTGGGGAAAAAGCAACACGGAGAAATCCACCCTCTGAAACTGAGGAAGATGGGCAAGAGAGGCTACCTCAGGTGGCAATCCTTAAGCAAAAACAAAGCACAAAGGCGTGGAGCCCTGGGGACAAAGCAACCCTGAAATATCTACCCTCTGAAACTGAGGAACATGGGCAAGAGAGGCTAGCTCAGGTGGCACTCGTTAAGCAAAAACAAAACCCAAAGGCGTGGAGACCTGGGGAAAAAGCAACCCTGAAATATCTACCCTCTGAAACTGAGGAAGATGGGCAAGAGAGGCTGGCTTCAGGTGGCAATCTTTAAGCAAAAGAAACACACAAGGGCGTGGGGAGCTGGGGAAAAGGCAACACTGAGAAATCCACCCTCTGAAACTGAGGAACATGGGCAAAAGAAGCTAGCTCAGGTTGCAACCTTTAAGCAGAAAAAAAACACAAGGGCGTGCAGACCTGGCAAAAAAGCAACAGTGAGAAATCTACCCTCTGAAACCGACGAAGATGGACAACAGAGGCTAGCTCAGGTGGCAATTTTTAAGGAAAAATAAAAGGAAGTGCGTGGAGACCTGGGGAAAAAGCAACACGGAGAAATCTACCCTCTAGAACTGAGAAAGAAGCGCAACAGAGGCTAGCTCAGGTGGCAATCTTTAAGCAAAAAAAATAAAATAAAAAAATACAATGGCGAGGAGACCCGGTCAAAAAGCAACCCTGAAAAAGGTACCCTCTGAAACTGAGGAAGCAGGGCAACAGTGCCTAGCTCAGGTGACAATCTTTAAGCAAAAGAAACACACAAGGGCGTGGGGAGCTGGCGAAAAGGCAACACTGAGAAATCCACCCTCTGAAACGGACGAAGATGGGCAACAGAGGCTAGCTCAGGTGGCAATCTTTAAGCAAAAGAAACACACAAGGGCGTGGAGACCTGGGGAAAAAGCAACACGGAGAAATCCACCCTCTGAAACTGAGGAAGATGGGCAAGAGAGGCTACCTCAGGTGGCAATCCTTAAGCAAAAACAAAGCACAAAGGCGTGGAGCCCTGGGGACAAAGCAACCCTGAAATATCTACCCTCTGAAACTGAGGAACATGGGCAAGAGAGGCTAGCTCAGGTGGCACTCGTTAAGCAAAAACAAAACCCAAAGGCGTGGAGACCTGGGGAAAAAGCAACCCTGAAATATCTACCCTCTGAAACTGAGGAAGATGGGCAAGAGAGGCTGGCTTCAGGTGGCAATCTTTAAGCAAAAGAAACACACAAGGGCGTGGGGAGCTGGGGAAAAGGCAACACTGAGAAATCCACCCTGTGAAACGGACGAAGATGGGCAACAGAGGCTAGCTCAGGTGGCAATCGTTAAGCAAAAGAAACACACAAGGGCGTGGAGGCCTGGGGAAAAAGCAACACGGAGAAATCCACCCTCTGAAACTGAGGGACATGGGCAAAAGAAGCTAGCTCAGGTTGCAACCTTTAAGCAGAAAAAAAACACAAGGGCGTGCAGACCTGGCAAAAAAGCAACAGTGAGAAATCTACCCTCTGAAACCGACGAAGATGGACAACAGAGGCTAGCTCAGGTGGCAATTTTTAAGGAAAAATAAAAGGAAGTGCGTGGAGACCTGGGGAAAAAGCAACACGGAGAAATCTACCCTCTAGAACTGAGAAAGAAGCGCAACAGAGGCTAGCTCAGGTGGCAATCTTTAAGCAAAAAAAATAAGATAAAAAAATACAATGGCGAGGAGACCCGGTCAAAAAGCAACCCTGAAAAAGGTACCCTCTGAAACTGAGGAAGCAGGGCAACAGTGCCTAGCTCAGGTGACAATCTTTAAGCAAAAGAAACACACAAGGGCGTGGGGAGCTGGCGAAAAGGCAACACTGAGAAATCCACCCTCTGAAACGGACGAAGATGGGCAACAGAGGCTAGCTCAGGTGGCAATCTTTAAGCAAAAGAAACACACAAGGGCGTGGAGACCTGGGGAAAAAGCAACACGGAGAAATCCACCCTCTGAAACTGAGGAAGATGGGCAAGAGAGGCTACCTCAGGTGGCAATCCTTAAGCAAAAACAAAGCACAAAGGCGTGGAGCCCTGGGGACAAAGCAACCCTGAAATATCTACCCTCTGAAACTGAGGAACATGGGCAAGAGAGGCTAGCTCAGGTGGCACTCGTTAAGCAAAAACAAAACCCAAAGGAGTGGAGACCTGGGGAAAAAGCAACCCTGAAATATCTACCCTCTGAAACTGAGGAAGATGGGCAAGAGAGGCTGGCTTCAGGTGGCAAACGTTAAGCAAAAGAAACACACAAGGGCGTGGAGACCTGGGGAAACAGCAACACGGAGATATCGACCCTCTGAAACTCAGGAAGATGGGCAAGAGAGGCTAGCTCAGGTGGCAATCGTTAAGCAAAAACAAAACCCAAAGGCGTGGAGACCTGGGGAAAAAGCAACCCTGAAATATCTACCCTCTGAAACTGAGGAAGATGGGCAAGAGAGGCTGGCTTCAGGTGGCAATCTTTAAGCAAAAGAAACACACAAGGGCGTGGGGAGCTGGGGAAAAGGCAACACTGAGAAATCCACCCTCTGAAACGGACGAAGATGGGCAACAGAGGCTAGCTCAGGTGGCAATCGTTAAGCAAAAGAAACACACAAGGGCGTGGAGGCCTGGGGAAAAAGCAACACGGAGAAATCCACCCTCTGAAACTGACGAACATGGGCGAAAGAAGCTAGCTCAGGTTGCAACCTTTAAGCAGAAAAAAAACACAAGGGCGTGCAGACCTGGCAAAAAAGCAACAGTGAGAAATCTACCCTCTGAAACCGACGAAGATGGACAACAGAGGCTAGCTCAGGTGGCAATTTTTAAGGAAAAATAAAAGGAAGTGCGTGGAGACCTGGGGAAAAAGCAACACGGAGAAATCTACCCTCTAGAACTGAGAAAGAAGCGCAACAGAGGCTAGCTCAGGTGGCAATCTTTAAGCAAAAAAAATAAAATAAAAAAATACAATGGCGAGGAGACCCGGTCAAAAAGCAACCCTGAAAAAGGTACCCTCTGAAACTGAGGAAGCAGGGCAACAGTGCCTAGCTCAGGTGACAATCTTTAAGCAAAAGAAACACACAAGGGCGTGGGGAGCTGGCGAAAAGGCAACACTGAGAAATCCACCCTCTGAAACGGACGAAGATGGGCAACAGAGGCTAGCTCAGGTGGCAATCTTTAAGCAAAAGAAACACACAAGGGCGTGGAGACCTGGGGAAAAAGCAACACGGAGAAATCCACCCTCTGAAACTGAGGAAGATGGGCAAGAGAGGCTACCTCAGGTGGCAATCCTTAAGCAAAAACAAAGCACAAAGGCGTGGAGCCCTGGGGACAAAGCAACCCTGAAATATCTACCCTCTGAAACTGAGGAACATGGGCAAGAGAGGCTAGCTCAGGTGGCACTCGTTAAGCAAAAACAAAACACAAAGGCGTGGAGACCTGGGGAAAAAGCAACCCTGAAATATCTACCCTCTGAAACTGAGGAAGATGGGCAAGAGAGGCTGGCTTCAGGTGGCAATCTTTAAGCAAAAGAAACACACAAGGGCGTGGAGGCCTGGGGAAAAAGCAACACGGAGAAATCCACCCTCTGAAACTGAGGGACATGGGCAAAAGAAGCTAGCTCAGGTTGCAACCTTTAAGCAGAAAAAAAACACAAGGGCGTGCAGACCTGGCAAAAAAGCAACAGTGAGAAATCTACCCTCTGAAACCGACGAAGATGGACAACAGAGGCTAGCTCAGGTGGCAATTTTTAAGGAAAAATAAAAGGAAGTGCGTGGAGACCTGGGGAAAAAGCAACACGGAGAAATCTACCCTCTAGAACTGAGAAAGAAGCGCAACAGAGGCTAGCTCAGGTGGCAATCTTTAAGCAAAAAAAATAAGATAAAAAAATACAATGGCGAGGAGACCCGGTCAAAAAGCAACCCTGAAAAAGGTACCCTCTGAAACTGAGGAAGCAGGGCAACAGTGCCTAGCTCAGGTGACAATCTTTAAGCAAAAGAAACACACAAGGGCGTGGAGACCTGGGGAAAAAGCAACCCTGAAATATCTACCCTCTGAAACTGAGGAAGATGGGCAAGAGAGGCTGGCTTCAGGTGGCAATCTTTAAGCAAAAGAAACACACAAGGGCGTGGAGACCTGGGGAAAAAGCAACACGGAGAAATCCACCCTCTGAAACTGAGGGACATGGGCAAAAGAAGCTAGCTCAGGTTGCAACCTTTAAGCAGAAAAAAAACACAAGGGCGTGCAGACCTGGCAAAAAAGCAACAGTGAGAAATCTACCCTCTGAAACCGACGAAGATGGACAACAGAGGCTAGCTCAGGTGGCAATTTTTAAGGAAAAATAAAAGGAAGTGCGTGGAGACCTGGGGAAAAAGCAACACGGAGAAATCTACCCTCTAGAACTGAGAAAGAAGCGCAACAGAGGCTAGCTCAGGTGGCAATCTTTAAGCAAAAAAAATAAGATAAAAAAATACAATGGCGAGGAGACCCGGTCAAAAAGCAACCCTGAAAAAGGTACCCTCTGAAACTGAGGAAGCAGGGCAACAGTGCCTAGCTCAGGTGACAATCTTTAAGCAAAAGAAACACACAAGGGCGTGGGGAGCTGGCGAAAAGGCAACACTGAGAAATCCACCCTCTGAAACGGACGAAGATGGGCAACAGAGGCTAGCTCAGGTGGCAATCTTTAAGCAAAAGAAACACACAAGGGCGTGGAGACCTGGGGAAACAGCAACACGGAGATATCGACCCTCTGAAACTCAGGAAGATGGGCAAGAGAGGCTAGCTCAGGTGGCAATCGTTAAGCAAAAACAAAACCCAAAGGCGTGGAGACCTGGGGAAAAAGCAACCCTGAAATATCTACCCTCTGAAACTGAGGAAGATGGGCAAGAGAGGCTGGCTTCAGGTGGCAATCTTTAAGCAAAAGAAACACACAAGGGCGTGGGGAGCTGGGGAAAAGGCAACACTGAGAAATCCACCCTCTGAAACGGACGAAGATGGGCAACAGAGGCTAGCTCAGGTGGCAATCTTTAAGCAAAAGAAACACACAAGGGCGTGGAGACCTGGGGAAAAAGCAACACGGAGAAATCCACCCTCTGAAACTGAGGAAGATGGGCAAGAGAGGCTACCTCAGGTGGCAATCCTTAAGCAAAAACAAAGCACAAAGGCGTGGAGCCCTGGGGACAAAGCAACCCTGAAATATCTACCCTCTGAAACTGAGGAACATGGGCAAGAGAGGCTAGCTCAGGTGGCACTCGTTAAGCAAAAACAAAACCCAAAGGCGTGGAGACCTGGGGAAAAAGCAACCCTGAAATATCTACCCTCTGAAACTGAGGAAGATGGGCAAGAGAGGCTGGCTTCAGGTGGCAATCTTTAAGCAAAAGAAACACACAAGGGCGTGGGGAGCTGGGGAAAAGGCAACACTGAGAAATCCACCCTCTGAAACGGACGAAGATGGGCAACAGAGGCTAGCTCAGGTGGCAATCGTTAAGCAAAAGAAACACACAAGGGCGTGGAGGCCTGGGGAAAAAGCAACACGGAGAAATCCACCCTCTGAAACTGAGGAACATGGGCAAAAGAAGCTAGCTCAGGTTGCAACCTTTAAGCAGAAAAAAAACACAAGGGCGTGCAGACCTGGCAAAAAAGCAACAGTGAGAAATCTACCCTCTGAAACCGACGAAGATGGACAACAGAGGCTAGCTCAGGTGGCAATTTTTAAGGAAAAATAAAAGGAAGTGCGTGGAGACCTGGGGAAAAAGCAACACGGAGAAATCTACCCTCTAGAACTGAGAAAGAAGCGCAACAGAGGCTAGCTCAGGTGGCAATCTTTAAGCAAAAAAAATAAAATAAAAAAATACAATGGCGAGGAGACCCGGTCAAAAAGCAACCCTGAAAAAGGTACCCTCTGAAACTGAGGAAGCAGGGCAACAGTGCCTAGCTCAGGTGACAATCTTTAAGCAAAAGAAACACACAAGGGCGTGGGGAGCTGGCGAAAAGGCAACACTGAGAAATCCACCCTCTGAAACGGACGAAGATGGGCAACAGAGGCTAGCTCAGGTGGCAATCTTTAAGCAAAAGAAACACACAAGGGCGTGGAGACCTGGGGAAAAAGCAACACGGAGAAATCCACCCTCTGAAACTGAGGAAGATGGGCAAGAGAGGCTACCTCAGGTGGCAATCCTTAAGCAAAAACAAAGCACAAAGGCGTGGAGCCCTGGGGACAAAGCAACCCTGAAATATCTACCCTCTGAAACTGAGGAACATGGGCAAGAGAGGCTAGCTCAGGTGGCACTCGTTAAGCAAAAACAAAACCCAAAGGCGTGGAGACCTGGGGAAAAAGCAACCCTGAAATATCTACCCTCTGAAACTGAGGAAGATGGGCAAGAGAGGCTGGCTTCAGGTGGCAATCTTTAAGCAAAAGAAACACACAAGGGCGTGGGGAGCTGGGGAAAAGGCAACACTGAGAAATCCACCCTCTGAAACGGACGAAGATGGGCAACAGAGGCTAGCTCAGGTGGCAATCGTTAAGCAAAAGAAACACACAAGGGCGTGGAGGCCTGGGGAAAAAGCAACACGGAGAAATCCACCCTCTGAAACTGAGGAACATGGGCAAAAGAAGCTAGCTCAGGTTGCAACCTTTAAGCAGAAAAAAAACACAAGGGCGTGCAGACCTGGCAAAAAAGCAACAGTGAGAAATCTACCCTCTGAAACCGACGAAGATGGACAACAGAGGCTAGCTCAGGTGGCAATTTTTAAGGAAAAATAAAAGGAAGTGCGTGGAGACCTGGGGAAAAAGCAACACGGAGAAATCTACCCTCTAGAACTGAGAAAGAAGCGCAACAGAGGCTAGCTCAGGTGGCAATCTTTAAGCAAAAAAAATAAAATAAAAAAATACAATGGCGAGGAGACCCGGTCAAAAAGCAACCCTGAAAAAGGTACCCTCTGAAACTGAGGAAGCAGGGCAACAGTGCCTAGCTCAGGTGACAATCTTTAAGCAAAAGAAACACACAAGGGCGTGGGGAGCTGGCGAAAAGGCAACACTGAGAAATCCACCCTCTGAAACGGACGAAGATGGGCAACAGAGGCTAGCTCAGGTGGCAATCTTTAAGCAAAAGAAACACACAAGGGCGTGGAGACCTGGGGAAAAAGCAACACGGAGAAATCCACCCTCTGAAACTGAGGAAGATGGGCAAGAGAGGCTACCTCAGGTGGCAATCCTTAAGCAAAAACAAAGCACAAAGGCGTGGAGCCCTGGGGACAAAGCAACCCTGAAATATCTACCCTCTGAAACTGAGGAACATGGGCAAGAGAGGCTAGCTCAGGTGGCACTCGTTAAGCAAAAACAAAACCCAAAGGCGTGGAGACCTGGGGAAAAAGCAACCCTGAAATATCTACCCTCTGAAACTGAGGAAGATGGGCAAGAGAGGCTGGCTTCAGGTGGCAATCTTTAAGCAAAAGAAACACACAAGGGCGTGGGGAGCTGGGGAAAAGGCAACACTGAGAAATCCACCCTCTGAAACGGACGAAGATGGGCAACAGAGGCTAGCTCAGGTGGCAATCGTTAAGCAAAAGAAACACACAAGGGCGTGGAGGCCTGGGGAAAAAGCAACACGGAGAAATCCACCCTCTGAAACTGAGGAACATGGGCAAAAGAAGCTAGCTCAGGTTGCAACCTTTAAGCAGAAAAAAAACACAAGGGCGTGCAGACCTGGCAAAAAAGCAACAGTGAGAAATCTACCCTCTGAAACCGACGAAGATGGACAACAGAGGCTAGCTCAGGTGGCAATTTTTAAGGAAAAATAAAAGGAAGTGCGTGGAGACCTGGGGAAAAAGCAACACGGAGAAATCTACCCTCTAGAACTGAGAAAGAAGCGCAACAGAGGCTAGCTCAGGTGGCAATCTTTAAGCAAAAAAAATAAAATAAAAAAATACAATGGCGAGGAGACCCGGTCAAAAAGCAACCCTGAAAAAGGTACCCTCTGAAACTGAGGAAGCAGGGCAACAGTGCCTAGCTCAGGTGACAATCTTTAAGCAAAAGAAACACACAAGGGCGTGGGGAGCTGGCGAAAAGGCAACACTGAGAAATCCACCCTCTGAAACGGACGAAGATGGGCAACAGAGGCTAGCTCAGGTGGCAATCTTTAAGCAAAAGAAACACACAAGGGCGTGGAGACCTGGGGAAAAAGCAACACGGAGAAATCCACCCTCTGAAACTGAGGAAGATGGGCAAGAGAGGCTACCTCAGGTGGCAATCCTTAAGCAAAAACAAAGCACAAAGGCGTGGAGCCCTGGGGACAAAGCAACCCTGAAATATCTACCCTCTGAAACTGAGGAACATGGGCAAGAGAGGCTAGCTCAGGTGGCACTCGTTAAGCAAAAACAAAACCCAAAGGCGTGGAGACCTGGGGAAAAAGCAACCCTGAAATATCTACCCTCTGAAACTGAGGAAGATGGGCAAGAGAGGCTGGCTTCAGGTGGCAATCTTTAAGCAAAAGAAACACACAAGGGCGTGGGGAGCTGGGGAAAAGGCAACACTGAGAAATCCACCCTCTGAAACTGAGGAACATGGGCAAAAGAAGCTAGCTCAGGTTGCAACCTTTAAGCAGGAAAAAAACACAAGGGCGTGCAGACCTGGCAAAAAAGCAACAGTGAGAAATCTACCCTCTGAAACCGACGAAGATGGACAACAGAGGCTAGCTCAGGTGGCAATTTTTAAGGAAAAATAAAAGGAAGTGCGTGGAGACCTGGGGAAAAAGCAACACGGAGAAATCTACCCTCTAGAACTGAGAAAGAAGCGCAACAGAGGCTAGCTCAGGTGGCAATCTTTAAGCAAAAAAAATAAAATAAAAAAATACAATGGCGAGGAGACCCGGTCAAAAAGCAACCCTGAAAAAGGTACCCTCTGAAACTGAGGAAGCAGGGCAACAGTGCCTAGCTCAGGTGACAATCTTTAAGCAAAAGAAACACACAAGGGCGTGGGGAGCTGGCGAAAAGGCAACACTGAGAAATCCACCCTCTGAAACGGACGAAGATGGGCAACAGAGGCTAGCTCAGGTGGCAATCTTTAAGCAAAAGAAACACACAAGGGCGTGGAGACCTGGGGAAAAAGCAACACGGAGAAATCCACCCTCTGAAACTGAGGAAGATGGGCAAGAGAGGCTACCTCAGGTGGCAATCCTTAAGCAAAAACAAAGCACAAAGGCGTGGAGCCCTGGGGACAAAGCAACCCTGAAATATCTACCCTCTGAAACTGAGGAACATGGGCAAGAGAGGCTAGCTCAGGTGGCACTCGTTAAGCAAAAACAAAACCCAAAGGCGTGGAGACCTGGGGAAAAAGCAACCCTGAAATATCTACCCTCTGAAACTGAGGAAGATGGGCAAGAGAGGCTGGCTTCAGGTGGCAATCTTTAAGCAAAAGAAACACACAAGGGCGTGGGGAGCTGGGGAAAAGGCAACACTGAGAAATCCACCCTCTGAAACTGAGGAACATGGGCAAAAGAAGCTAGCTCAGGTTGCAACCTTTAAGCAGAAAAAAAACACAAGGGCGTGCAGACCTGGCAAAAAAGCAACAGTGAGAAATCTACCCTCTGAAACCGACGAAGATGGACAACAGAGGCTAGCTCAGGTGGCAATTTTTAAGGAAAAATAAAAGGAAGTGCGTGGAGACCTGGGGAAAAAGCAACACGGAGAAATCTACCCTCTAGAACTGAGAAAGAAGCGCAACAGAGGCTAGCTCAGGTGGCAATCTTTAAGCAAAAAAAATAAAATAAAAAAATACAATGGCGAGGAGACCCGGTCAAAAAGCAACCCTGAAAAAGGTACCCTCTGAAACTGAGGAAGCAGGGCAACAGTGCCTAGCTCAGGTGACAATCTTTAAGCAAAAGAAACACACAAGGGCGTGGGGAGCTGGCGAAAAGGCAACACTGAGAAATCCACCCTCTGAAACGGACGAAGATGGGCAACAGAGGCTAGCTCAGGTGGCAATCTTTAAGCAAAAGAAACACACAAGGGCGTGGAGACCTGGGGAAAAAGCAACACGGAGAAATCCACCCTCTGAAACTGAGGAAGATGGGCAAGAGAGGCTACCTCAGGTGGCAATCCTTAAGCAAAAACAAAGCACAAAGGCGTGGAGCCCTGGGGACAAAGCAACCCTGAAATATCTACCCTCTGAAACTGAGGAACATGGGCAAGAGAGGCTAGCTCAGGTGGCAATCGTTAAGCAAAAACAAAGCACAAAGGCGTGGAGACCTGGGGAAAAAGCAACCCTGAAATATCTACCCTCTGAAACTGAGGAAGATGGGCAAGAGAGGCTGGCTTCAGGTGGCAATCTTTAAGCAAAAGAAACACACAAGGGCGTGGGGAGCTGGTGAAAAGGCAACACTGAGAAATCCACCCTCTGAAACGGACGAAGATGGGCAACAGAGGCTAGCTCAGGTGGCAATCGTTAAGCAAAAGAAACACACAAGGGCGTGGAGGCCTGGGGAAAAAGCAACACGGAGAAATCCACCCTCTGAAACTGAGGAACATGGGCAAAAGAAGCTAGCTCAGGTTGCAACCTTTAAGCAGAAAAAAAACACAAGGGCGTGCAGACCTGGCAAAAAAGCAACAGTGAGAAATCTACCCTCTGAAACCGACGAAGATGGACAACAGAGGCTAGCTCAGGTGGCAATTTTTAAGGAAAAATAAAAGGAAGTGCGTGGAGACCTGGGGAAAAAGCAACACGGAGAAATCTACCCTCTAGAACTGAGAAAGAAGCGCAACAGAGGCTAGCTCAGGTGGCAATCTTTAAGCAAAAAAAATAAAATAAAAAAATACAATGGCGAGGAGACCCGGTCAAAAAGCAACCCTGAAAAAGGTACCCTCTGAAACTGAGGAAGCAGGGCAACAGTGCCTAGCTCAGGTGACAATCTTTAAGCAAAAGAAACACACAAGGGCGTGGGGAGCTGGCGAAAAGGCAACACTGAGAAATCCACCCTCTGAAACGGACGAAGATGGGCAACAGAGGCTAGCTCAGGTGGCAATCTTTAAGCAAAAGAAACACACAAGGGCGTGGAGACCTGGGGAAAAAGCAACACGGAGAAATCCACCCTCTGAAACTGAGGAAGATGGGCAAGAGAGGCTACCTCAGGTGGCAATCCTTAAGCAAAAACAAAGCACAAAGGCGTGGAGCCCTGGGGACAAAGCAACCCTGAAATATCTACCCTCTGAAACTGAGGAACATGGGCAAGAGAGGCTAGCTCAGGTGGCACTCGTTAAGCAAAAACAAAACCCAAAGGCGTGGAGACCTGGGGAAAAAGCAACCCTGAAATATCTACCCTCTGAAACTGAGGAAGATGGGCAAGAGAGGCTGGCTTCAGGTGGCAATCTTTAAGCAAAAGAAACACACAAGGGCGTGGGGAGCTGGGGAAAAGGCAACACTGAGAAATCCACCCTCTGAAACTGAGGAACATGGGCAAAAGAAGCTAGCTCAGGTTGCAACCTTTAAGCAGAAAAAAAACACAAGGGCGTGCAGACCTGGCAAAAAAGCAACAGTGAGAAATCTACCCTCTGAAACCGACGAAGATGGACAACAGAGGCTAGCTCAGGTGGCAATTTTTAAGGAAAAATAAAAGGAAGTGCGTGGAGACCTGGGGAAAAAGCAACACGGAGAAATCTACCCTCTAGAACTGAGAAAGAAGCGCAACAGAGGCTAGCTCAGGTGGCAATCTTTAAGCAAAAAAAATAAAATAAAAAAATACAATGGCGAGGAGACCCGGTCAAAAAGCAACCCTGAAAAAGGTACCCTCTGAAACTGAGGAAGCAGGGCCACAGTGCCTAGCTCAGGTGACAATCTTTAAGCAAAAGAAACACACAAGGGCGTGGGGAGCTGGCGAAAAGGCAACACTGAGAAATCCACCCTCTGAAACGGAGGAAGATGGGCAACAGAGGCTACCTCAGGTGGCAATCGTTAAGCCAAAGAAACACACAAGGGTGTGGAGACCTGGGGAAAAAGCAACACGGAGAAATCCACCCTCTGAAACTGACGAACATGGGCAAAAGAAGCTAGCTCAGGTTGCAGCCTTCAAGCAGAAAAAAAAAAGACGCAAGGGCGTGGAGAGCTGGCGAAAAAGCAACACTGAGAAATCTACCCTCTGAAACCGAAGAAGATGGGCAACAGAGGCTAGCTCAGGTGGCAATCTTTAAGCAAAAAAATAAAAAATAAAAAAATACAATGGCGAGGAGACCCGGTCAAAAAGCAACCCTGAAAAAGGTACCCTCTGAAACTGAGGAAGCAGCGCAACAGTGCCTAGCTCAGGTGACAATCTTTAAGCAAAAAAAAAAAACAAAAAACAAAAAACAAAAAACAAAACCCACAATGGAGTGGAGACCCGGGGGAAATCAACACTGAAAAATACAAAAAGAATGTAAGACCAATAGACAGAGCAGGCACTTTCACCTGGGGTGGAGGAGGTACGCATGGATGACCGATAAGCGCATGAAAAGATGTGAGCTGTTCCCTGGAAAAGCAAGTGAGAAAATTAGAGGGAGACATTGTGGGGACACATGGGTGAGACTGCCTTCTTCCAAATACCGGAACAGGATCAAACTGCTAGTCAGGTCGCGGAGAAGCCAAGTCAGTCACTCACGCCTCACTGGTGGTGAAGGGAAACGGTATGGCCTCTGTGAAAAAGGGCGTGGCGGGTTCCAAAACTGACACGCCGCGGAAACAACCACCGAAAGTGGCAACCTACATAAGCCTTTGGTGTATCTTGCCTCCTAAGAGCGTCTGTATGTAGCTGGAGCCTTGGGTCATTAAGGCTTCCACAGTGATCTGTGGTGGGTGGGGGGGGGGGGGGCCTTGGGCCTTGGGGGTCTCCGCTGGACCTCCAGGAAGTCAGCTTTTGTGGAGTCCCGTGAGTCCTTCCAGGGAGGGAGGCATCCAACCCGAGGGTGGTCTGGAGGGCACCACTCCCACCACTCCCGGGGGCTGGGGCGGGGGGCGGGGTGGGGGCTGCGGCCACGTTCCTGTTCATTCACACAGAATCCGGGGCATGAATGTTCTTAGCAGCTCTGTTCCACACAGCCCCACACTGGAAACCACACAGACGTCCTGCGAGTCCCATCCCTTGCTCATGTCGCCGGGGCTCCGGAGGAGGGCCACTCTGTAAAAGCGGCCGCCAGATGGCGCCCAACGACCGGCGCGGAGGGGTCAGCGGGAGGGAACCGGGTCACCAGCCAGCGAGAGTGCACAGCCTGAGCCCACCGCCGGGTCAGGTCTCTCTCTGCCTCTGTCTCTGTCTCTGTCTCTCTCTGTCTCTGTCTCTGTCTCTGTCTCTCTCTGTCTCTCTCTCTCTCTCTTTCTCTCTGGGCCCGCTTGGGGCGGCCGGGAGGTCACCACGTGAGGCCCCAGGGTGTCCACCTCGGAGCTCCCAGGCAGCACAGGGCAACCCTGGGTGCAGAAGGAGGTGTTGGAAAATCGGCGGGGAGGGGGGTGGGGTGGGTGGGCTTGCCAGGAAGGGGACAGACTCCCCACGTGACTTCTGGGCCGGGCCGGGCGCGGGGCTGCCGGCTGGCTGACGCGGACAGAGGTGGAAAAGTCCCCGGAGATGCCACGGGGCAGGCCGGGGCTGCCGGCCCCCGCTTCCCGGAGCGGCCCGAGCACTTCCCGGGCTCCCGGGAGGACTTAGAAAATCACGGCGGGGTGGGGGGTGGGGGTCGCTGTCAAACCGAAACCATGCACGTCATCAGAGAAGGACCGTGACGACGGAGGAATTGTCCGCAGTCTGTCAGGAATTGTGTGCAGCCTGTCACTTCCGGCCCAGAGGGTCTCTCTAAGGCAGACGGACAGACAGAGCCCACAAGTCGTAGAGGAAAGGACCGAGCCGCTTGGCCGCGGAAAAGTTTACAACACAAAACAGGTCTCCCTCCGCACGGGGCCACAGCAAAGCCCAAAGACGACACACGGGGGGGAGCATGGGTGCAGATGCACGTGTGGTGATAAGAATATGGATTTCAGCAGGGCTTCCCGTCCTCATCAACAAGCAGAAGCACCCAAATGGTGGGGGTTGGGGGGCAGAGACCTCACAGCCATTCCCTCCACAAATCGAGTTCCCCGGGACATCCTCACAGCGCCGTGCTGTGAGTGTGTGTGGGTGTTTAAAATGGAGTAAATGTGGACGTGGAACTGCTCCGTGAAACCAAAATAACAACAGTCGTAGATCTTCTTTGGTCATTTAGAAAATTCTTTTTTTTTTTTTTTCCCCAGCGGTGCACGTATTTCCCTTCCAAAAAAGAAGAACGGGAAAGGAGATGTTAAAGGCAAGCAGAGAGAGGAAAACTGTTGCAAAACAAAAGCTGAGCTCCCGTCCGAGGGAGGCCTCCTCCATTGGAGGCCTAGGAAATCATTCTGACAAAATGGAGGATCTCTGTCTTTGGTGTCGATTCCCTCAGAGGTCAAGAGAAACCTTTTCCAATGTCTTTATCAGGAGGAGACTAGAAGTTAGAGAAAAGTATCCTTTCGGGAGTGAGAAAAACAAATTCTGATTTTGCATCAGCTTCCCTCCGATCTTGAAACTCATTGACTTGATTCCATTCTGTCGACGGAAATAATCCGGAACCAATCTATCCGTGAAAATCGGGGTGCGTTTATTCTGAGCTAAAATGTGAGGACTGTGGCCCGGGGCCTTTCTTCCCGAAGGAAGAGAGGGTGCCCGGGAAGTGGGGTGTACAGAGTGCTTCTAGACCCCCAGAGAGGACGTTTCACATAGGATCGAAAGGTCCCTTGGATGATAGTCGCGAGACTGCTCTGTCGGCACAGCGATCGACAGACACTGCTGGGTGGCAGGTCTGTTGTCTGGGCCTGGGTGGTCACAGGGGAGCCGGATGGTCAAAGGTGAGCGCAACCATCCGCTCCTAGCCTAAGGAAAGATGCCTCTCCTTAAGGAAAGGCCCGAGCACGGGGAAGCTGCTCCTTTCCCTTAAGGGCATTGGTTCTTGCCGTAGGAAATGTGTAAAGCGGATCTACGATGCGATGCGTGCTCGACGGCCACGTCAGGCCCTTTTCGAAAAACACTGTCAGGCCGAATTAGGCCGACACCCAATGGCTTCCTCATAGACTCCCATAGATCCTATCGCTCGCCATTTCTATCTGTCCACTCGTTCCAATTTTAGGCCACTTGACCACGAACAGGCCTTTTTCTCAGATTATTTTCCCCGTGAAACTTTGATCACCTTTTCACAGACAAAACGATCTTTACTTTTTAGGCCCTCTTGCCTGAAGGCAGCCATCTCACTTTCCTTGAACACAAAGATGTTTCCCATATTCACTTTTAGTGGCTTTTTGTTTTGTTTTGTTTTGTTTTGAGGACGATGAGCCCTGAGCTAACTGCTGCCAATCCTCCTCTTTTTGCCGAGGAAGGCTGGCCCTGAGCTAACCTCCGTGCCCATCTTCCTCTATTTCATATGTGGGACGCCTACCACCACGTGGCTCGCCCAGCGGTGCCACGTCCACCCCCGGGATCCGAACTGGCGAACCCCGGGCCGGCGAAGCGGAACAGGCACACTTAACCAGCGCGCCACCGGGCCGGCCTAGTGGCTTTCATCGCATTTGTTAAGTAGATTTTTTAACCCTCACGAACCTTAATTTTGGTGAAAACTAAGAAGCCAGCAATTAGGAACTGTCCTTCCCATGAGCATTCCGTCGCTTGGCCAATTTCTAAACACTTGGCCACTTTTAGAAACATGGGATTTCATAGGTTTATCTTTTCCTTCGCTTTATTTGATTTCATCTCACTTTAGTTTTTGGGTGAGGAAGATCGGCCCTCACAGAGCTAACGCCTGTTGCCAATCTTCCGTTTTTGTTTTCTTTTCCCCCCCTCCCGATTTTTCTCCCCCAATCCCCCCCATGACATAGTTGTCTATCTTAGTTGAGGGCCCTTCCAGTTGTGGCATGTGGGACGCCGCCTCCACACGGCCCGACGAGCGGTGCCGTGTCCGTGCCGTGCCCGGGATCTGAACCGGCAAAACCCTGGGCCGCCGAAGGGGAGCTTGTGAACTTAACCACTCGGCCACGGGGCCGCCCCCGTCCGTGGACTTTTTTATCACCTGATTTCACCTCGCAAAACTTCAAAGCTTCAAGTTATCAGAGAGGTTTGGGAAGTTGTTTTTATTAATTTAATTAATTTATTTTTCGAGGAAGACGAGCCCCGAGCTGACACCTGCTGCCAATTCTCCTCTTTTTGCCCCGGGAGAGTGGTCCCGAGCTAACATCCGTGCCCATCCCCCTCCCCTTGATAGGCGGGACGCTGACCACAGCGTGGCTCGCCAAGCGGCGCCACGTCCGCACCCTGGATCCGAACCTGCGAACCCCTGGCTGACAAAACGGAACGTGCGAACTTAACCGCTGTGCCGCCGGGCTGGCCCTTCGGGAAGTTATTTTCAGGACACGGGCCATAAACTAGAATCACCGCTACAGGTTTATCGGAGCGACATCAGCGTTCGTGGTGGATTGAGTCGTCCCCTCTGTCTCTCCCCTCCAGGGCACAACCAAAGGGACGTCTATCGACCCACCCACCAAGGATTCCCCCCCCCCCCCCCCGCACGGCACAGCAGGATGCCTGAGAGATCCACGCAGCCCTACAGCGGCAAGTCACATTCGCACAGTCAAAATTCAATGGCAGAGACAAAACGTTAAGGTCAGTGAGAGGGAAGAGAATAACCGGCCCAGGAGCAACGGTGTGAAGAACACGGAGAAGACGGGTCCTAGACGCCGGGGTCCCCGGAGCAGCGATTTCATCAGAGGCCCGCAAACGTCCACGATCTCCACACCACGTTTATGGCCGACTGCGTGCGTGGGTCCTTTGGAATCGACCAGGCTACCGTCCGGGCCACTTTGGGACATCGTGTCCAGCTGCCCCGAGCGGTGGAGCTGTCGTTCAAGTGTAAGATGGGGCCCGTCCGGGGAGAGAATGGGGACGGGGAAAGGGAGGCCGCGGGAAGTCACAGAGTCTGAGGTGTTCGGGGGAGACTGACTCTTCTGAAGTGGAGGTGGTAGAAGGAGAGCAGCAGGATTTTTGGATTTTTGTTCCCTCTGTTAGGTATCTGGGTCCGGAGGAGAGTGGGGCGGGGGGGGGGGGGGCGGGTGGTGGTGGTGGTGGTGGGTGTGAGGCTGAGGCGGGGCTGGTGTTTCCTTTCCGAGTCAGGTGGAAGAGCTCCTCCAGTGGAGGTTTTTAGACAAGGGGTCTGGTCTGGCAGGATGGGAGGTTGCGGGTCGAGCCACAGGGGAATCTGTCGTAGCTCAGACTCGGGCCTTTGAAGAAATAGACAGAGAGAGGAGTTTTGCTCTGTCTGTCACCGCAGCCGGCACCTCAGGAGCAACAACAGGAGGCTTCCCGAATGAGTGAAGGGGCAGGAGCCAGCGTGCCCCGTGCCTCTCTCAGCCCTGCGCCGGCAGGGAAGGAAGCAGGCAGGCAGGCCTCAGGGCTACTCCCGTCCTACTGCCCGGTGGTCCCTGTCCCGGCCCCGCCCCCACTCTCCCCCTGACCCTCACCGCTCCCCAGCCCTCTTCTCAGCCAGAGAGGCGATGGGGGGGGGGGGCGGTGCGGTCCCAGAACAAGTTTCCTCTCATCCGCCATCATCTTGCCACCCTGACGACTTGGCCTGAGATCCGGCCTAGGCTGTACCCGTGTGTGGTTTTCCTGTGGACAAGGGGGCCGGTTCACCATTTCGGAAGAAACCCCTAGCCTTCCACTGCCGAGTCGCCAGCCTGGGAGGGGGGAGGGGGGAGGGGGGAGGGGAGGTCAGGCCCATTCATTCCGATGGGCCTGGCGTCAGGGCTTCATTCAAGTGCAGGAAGCTCTCTCCCATGGCCTCGGGCTTTTTTCCATTGAACGGCTTTCTTCAATTCCCCCACCCTTAGGCCGCAGTCCACCAAGGGCCGGGAGGCAGGGAGGGGAGATGTTGGGGCAGGGTGGCTGTCTGAGAAACTCGCCTCATCTGGGGCAGAAAGAGTGCCCCCCTCCTTTCTCTAACCCTACTAGACTGCTTGAGGATCACGGACGGTTTGGCTCATCGATGAGCCCTGCGTTATGGGCCCGGCAAGCAAACTCCTAACGGGCAACCCACCGCTCTAGGCGTGTGTGGGTTTTTTGATCTTTCACCTTCAAGTTCGCACGACATCGGTCCGTGTCCCCCGCCCCGGCTTCCCATGGGAAATCCTCCGTCTCTTTCCACAGACTCACTGGCGACTTCACACAGTGCCTGCCTCCTCCTCCTTAGGAAGGAAGGAAGGAAGGAAGGAAGGAAGGAAGGAAGGAAGGAAGGAAGGGGCTGACCCCGTGGCCGAGCGGTTGAGTTTGCACGCTCCGCTTCAGCGGCCCGGGGCTTGGAAGGTTCGGATCCTGGGCTCGGACACGGCACCGCTCATCAAACCACGCTGAGGTGGCGTCCCACACGGCAGAACCAGAGGGACCCTCAAAGAGAATATAGAACTAGGTACTGGGGTGCTCTGGGGAGAAGAAGAAGAAGGAGGAGGAATAAAAAGAAAAGAAAAGATTGGCAATGAGCTCGGGTGCCAGTCTTTAAAAAAAAAAAAAAAAAGAGGAAGAAAGATGGACAAACAGGAACGAATCCCACTGACGGCACCTCCAAATGGTGGGGGGCAGGGGGGTGGGGGGGTGGGGAGTGGCATCATCGGGCCAAGGGTGACTCTAAGCGTGATCCCGCGGTTGTGTTATTTGACATTTTATCGAATCGATTTATTATTTTATTTTTGAGGAAGATGAGCCCTGAGCGAACATCTGCCACCAATCCTCCTCTGTCGGCCGAGGAAGACTGGCCCTGAGCTGACATCCGTGCCCATCCCCCTCTACTTTCCAGGTGGGACGCCTGCCACAGCGTGGCTCGCCAAGCGGTGCCGGGTCCTGCGCCCGGGATCCGGACCGGCGAACCCGGGGCCGGCGGAGCAGAACGTGCGAACTTCACCGCCGCGCCAGAGGGCCGGCCCCCGGAGTTGTTTTGAAAATCCAGTAAGGGGCTGGCCCCGTGGCCGAGTGGTTAAGTTCGCGCGCTCCGCTGCAGGCAGCCCAGTGTTTCATCGGTTCGTTCGGATCCCGGGCGCGGACACGGCACTGCTCATCAAACCACGCTGAGGCGGCGTCCCACATACCACCGCTAGAAGGACCCACCGCGAAGAACACACAACTATGTACCGGGGGGCTTTGGGGAGAAAAAGGAAAGACAAAAAATAAAATCTTCCAAACTCCAATAAAACTTTGAGTGAAGACGACGAGGAGGATGCGAAACGTATCTCACGCCTCCGAGCCGAGCCGTCCGTTTAGGTTTAGGAAGGGGGACGAGGACCCTTTGTAAGCGACATCCCTTTTTAAGCACCATTCTAAACCACAGAACAGAACTCCCTCTCCTCGACCCGGAGCGAGGAGGTTCCTGGGTGTGTCAGAGAGGGTCACGTCCTCTGCAGCACGAACGAACCGCCAGGGTTCGGCCACGGGAAAGAATTTCTTCCTCTCCAGGGGGACTAAAAGTCACCGACGGCAGCGGGCGTAGGTGCTATCCTTCCCGTCCAGGAAAGGCAGGGAGAACTTCAGCCGTGAAGAGAAGGAGGTCTTCCTCACTCCCCGTTTTGGGAGGGCCCCTTTGGCAGGGGAGTTTTGTCTCCTGATTTCAAGTCAGGAAGAAAAGGGAGAGAGAGAGAGAGAGAGAGAGAGAGAGAGAGAGAGAGTGTGTCCTTCTCGTGCCAGGTCGGTCTGAGGGGGACCTCCTCTGGTTTCCTCCCTTCCCAGGGAACGCCGTTCGCTCCTTCTTCTAGAAAAAGCTCCCAAAGCACCACCGCCCAGGATGGTCGACCTACGCCCATCGTCCCTCCTTTCCCAATCATTTCTACCGCGACAGAGGGACAGAGGCCCCTGCCCCATCCCCATCCCCACCCCCACCCCCATCGCCTGCCTCCTTGATGGCCAAAGGAGCTGCCTCTGAGAATGGAACGGGGCTTGGAAACCTTCTAGAGGGGTGACTCTCACCTGCCTGCCTGCTGGGAAAAGCACCACGCTGTCCATCGGACTGCTCTTTTGGGCAAACGTAGGCGTGCCACATAGCGATCGACAGCTATGGCGGGGGGGGGGGGCGGGGTGGCGTGGTGGTGCCCAGGATCCACGACACGTGACGGCTGCGGAGCACGACAGCCCTAAGACCTTGAGGGAGACGGGGTGGCGCGTGAATCCTTTCGGAACGAGAACGACAGGAAACGTTGACGGGGACGTGTTCTCCTCTCGAGAACACACCAACGCCTCGCACGGTGTCTGACCCGGGGTGCCTCTGACTTTTGTCATCAGAGACGATCCTCTCGACCGCCCCTCACGCTTTGGGGAAAAGGGGAGAGGGACTCGGTAGCACGGGAAAAGCCATCCATCCGCCCTTCCTTTCCGTCTTCACGGCTCCTTCTCGTGGAAAACGAGGAAGCCGTCCGGAGGAACGGAACACTGACCCGGGCCAAAGCGTGGCCCAGCCTTAGCCTCCAAAACCTTCTGCTAAGTGAGAGGTGCCAGACATCCAAGGCGACCTACGTTGCGATTCCACACAGAGGAGAGAGCTAGAACGGTCCAACCCTAGAGGGCGACAGCAGATGGCGGCGGCGGCGGCGGCAGCAGCGGTGGTGGTGATCGTGGTGGGGCAGATCCGGGAGTGGGGCCGTTTTTTCTTTCGGGGGGAGGGGATGGAAACGGAAACCTTCTGGAAATAGATAGCCATGACGGATGCGCCACCTTGGGGAGAGAGACTCCCGAAGGCCACTGGCTTGTGTCCCGTGGAAAGGATGGATTCGGTGGGATGGGAATTCTACCTCCGTGTAGAGCGTGTGGTAAACCACGAGGTAGGTGGGTGGGTGGGTGGGTGGGTGGGTGGCCTCCCTGCCTCGCCTCCACCTAGACGTCCACACACAGAGACCGACGAGGGAGGGAGGGAGGGAGGGAGGGAGGGAGAGAGACAAGACGGACAGAGGCCGAGGCCGAGGCCGAGGCAGTGAGCGAGTAAGTGATCGACCCTGGCCATAGGGATTCCCCAGAGGGCGTCTCTTGGCTCCCCAAACGAAGAATGTGTGTGGAGATCGAGAAAGATCACCGACCTAGGAGAACCAGCAAGACTTCTTCACCCGCCAGAGAGCCGCTGGGCCCCTGCCGTCCCTGCCACCGCCACCCCTACCCCTCGCCTTTGGCAGCGACGCCAACGAAAGGCAGGCAGACGAGTGGGAGAGTCGTGTGGTGGTGTCCCCCAAGGAAGGTGGGTCCATGCCGACGAGCGGTCGTCGGCGTGTGGAAAAGCCAGAGGCGGGCTGACTAGAAGGAGGGCGTCCTGGAGGAAGGGACCAGGGTGTGAGGGAGAGAGGCCTGTTCCTCTTCCCCTGTCGGCCCCAAGTCAGGGGCCCAAAGGAGGAAAGCTGTCCGTTCCTTTCCGACTCGGACGGTTCGGGCGGAACCGACCGATCCCCGCGGCAGCGCAGTCGGGGCTTTCTGGACCAGAACCCCTCTCTCTGTCGCCTTTCGACCACACGCACGCTTTAGAGGCCAAGGGAAAATGGATCGGGTCTCTCTGTCTCTCTCCCTAGAAAACAAGGGGCCAGGGGCCGAGCCCGTGGACGAGCGGTCAAGTATGCGCCCCCCACCCCGGCCCCCGGCTTCGACGGCCCAGGTTTTCACCGGTTCGGATCCTGGGCGCAGCCCCAGACCCAGCATCGCCCTTCAAGCCACGCCGAGGCGGCGTCCCACATAGCAGAAACGCGAAAGACCTACCACTGGAACCTACAACTATGGACGGGACGGGACGGGACGGGGCGGGGCGGGGCGGGGCGGGGGTGGGGGGGGCGGCTTTGGGGAGCAGGAAGAAAGAAAAAATAAAAGAAACACAAGGACGGTCATCGCGATAGTTCTTTCCACTTCCATCCATATGTTAACAGGACCCAAGTTTCCCGACCTCCATTTGGATGTATGTTAACTAAATGGAGAAGCTATTCAAAGGACTCCTCTAAAGAAGTCCACGTTCTTCTTTCTAAATGATAATGAAAATCATTGTCACCACCGCTCTTCCGACCCTCCATGTCCAGACGGCCTCCCGCCCCTCCCCTATCCCCAACTCCCGCCCCGCCCCGCGCCGACCCCCGACCCCGGCATTCTCCACGCCCACCTTTCCCTCTCCACTCCTACCCCCCCGTCCCCCGCCGCCCGGGACACCGCACCCCGCGCCCCCCCCCGCCCCAATCCAGGCCGGGCCACCTGGTCGACCTCCTCGAACACTATATAAGAGGATGCCGGGCAGCAGGTGGCGCCCGACAAGCGGCCTCCTCACAGGCCGGACGGATCAGCCTCGCGGGGGCGGGCGATGGGGAGGCGTTCGTCCAGGTCAGGTCAGGTCGGGGGAGGGAGGATGCCGCGCCGGCCGGCCTGGTGCGTGGCCTGGTCCCGATCCACCCCGCGTCTCGTTTCTCGGGCCGGGACGAGTACAGGCGGGGAGGCCGACTCGGTCACGGAAAGCGGCCTTGGGGAGGTTTTGGCGAACGTCCCTGTCCCAGGGCCGTCTGCCGACTAGGGGACGGAGTCCTCCTCCATGCTCCTTCTCGCCCCCAGTCGGGCGGGTTGTGGGTCGCGCGGTCGACTTGTCCATTTCCCCGGAGGCATCCTGCCTGCCGGGGCTCCCTCCCTCGGGCCGGTGCGAGCGGTCCTCGGGCGGCCCGGGAATTTGGGCCGCAGCGAACGAACGAACGAAGCCCGTCCCTCCTGCGTCGGCACCGATGAGACACAGCCCTGGTGGATGGAGCCGCTTTCCTCGGGTTTCCTTTTGCTTTCGGCCGCTGCTGCCACCAAACCTCCCTAAACGATAGGAATGAAAACGGGAACCGTTGGCATAATAAAAGCGTTTTGGTTGGCGTGTTTCTTGGCTTTTGGGGACTCGAGAGGTATGATGGATGATCTCCGATTGACGTTTGGAAGGTCTATTTCATCCCAGTCGCACGAACCCCGAAAACGTGGCGGCTGGACGAGGGAGGGAGGGAGGGAGGGAGGGAGGGAGGGAGGGAGGGAGGGAGGGAGGGAGGCCAACCACGGGATTTCCGCACGACCAGCTGATGGACACGAGCGCCCCGTGAGCCGGGCGGAGGGCAGCCGCCCGGGTCTCGCAGCTACGTGCCCGCGGAACCCTCGGGACTGCGAGAAGCCGGAGCGACCCGCAGCCATGTGGCGCTCGGCGCGGACATCTGGTCGACCCGCGCGCCACGGGACCCGGGGCCCGAGTCCGGGCCGGGCCGCCGGTCGACCCGGCAGGGCGGCTGCCCCGGGGGCCTCGCGGCTGCTCGTCCGCAGCCTCCAGGGAGCCCTCGGGGCTCCGAGAAGGCCGAGCGCCCCGCGGCCCCACGGCCCCGCGGCGCTCGGCGCGGACATCTGGTCGACCCGCGCGCCGCCGGACCCCGTGGCTACGAGTCCGCGGGGCCTTCGGAGCCGACAGAGGGCCGGGAGCGCACCCAGAGCACCCAGAGCACCCAGAGCACCCAGAGCCCCGGGACCCGGCCCCGAGCGCCGCGGACATCTGGTCGACCCGCGCGCCCCAGTCCGGGGACCAAGTCCGGGCCGGACAGCTGGTCGACCCGGCAGGGCGTCGGCCACCTGGGAGCCGCACCCGCGAGTCCGCGGGGTCTCTGGAGCCGACGGAGGCCGGGGAGCCCACCCAGGCCGCCGAGAGCCCCGCGTCCCCGCGGCGCTCGGCGCGGACATCTGGTCGACCCGCGCGCCGCCGGACCCCGTGGCTACCAGTCCGCGGGGCCTTCGGAGCCGACAGAGGGCCGGGAGCGCACCCAGAGCACCCAGAGCCCCGGGGCCCGGCCCCGAGCGCCGCGGACATCTGGTCGACCCGCGCGCCCCGGTCCGGGGACCGAGTCCGGGCCGGACAGCTGGTCGACCCGGCAGGGCGGCTGCCCCGGGGGCCTCGCGGCTGCTCGTCCGCAGCCTCCAGGGAGCCCTCGGGGCTCCGAGAAGGCCGAGCGCCCCGCGTCCCCGCGGCGCTCGTCGCGGACATCTGGTCGACCCGCGCGCCGCCGGACCCCGTGGCTACGAGTCCGCGGGGCCTTCGGAGCCGACAGAGGGCCGGGAGCGCACCCAGAGCACCCAGAGACCCGGGACCCGGCCCCGGGCGCCGCGGACATCTGGTCGACCCGCGCGCCCCAGTCCGGGGACCAAGTCCGGGCCGGACAGCTGGTCGACCCGGCAGGGCGGCGG